>NW_006256877.1:2542144-2610687 GCF_000478725.1 Eutrema salsugineum | reverse complement strand
AAGGAGATTTTGGTATGTGGAAATTCTTGATGCTTATGGCACTTGAAAATCTAGGGTTAGATTCTGCAATTAATGAGGAATAAACTATCGCAGCATCTGACAAAGGAAAAGGAAAAGAAGATGAGACAGATGCTAAGGCAACTCCATCTCCGGTTGATCCAAAGAAGAAGGAGATAGACAAAAAGGCAAAGAACTTGATATGTTCCAGCCTTAGTAATCTGGTCTTGCGGAAGGTTATGAAGCAAACAACAGCTCTAGGTGTGTGGAAAGCTCTAGAAAAGGATTACCAGACAAAGACCTTACCAAATCGCATTTATCTGAAGCAGAGATTTGCCAGTTTTAAGATGGAAGAGCACAAAAGCATAGAGGAGAATCTTGACGTGTTTCTTAGACTGGTGGACGATTTGGAGAGCTTGAGTATAACTATAAGTGATGAAGATCAGGCAATTCAGGTGTTGTCTAGCTTACCTAAGCAGTTTGATTCACTAGTTCATACTCTCAAATACGGCAACGGGAAAGAGACACTTACTATGAATGAAGTTACCGCTTCAGCATATGCCAAGGAAATCGAGCTAAAAGAGAGTGGACTTCTAGGAAAATCAAAGTCAAGTGCAGATGCTTTGGTTGCAAGTAGAGGGAGGTCTGAAAAGAGGACTACAGGTCAGAGTAAAGGTAGATCCAAGAGCAGAGATTCAATGTCGAAGTCTAGACCAAAGAATCAACCAAAAGCTAGAGAATGTTGGATATGTGGGAAAGAAGGACACTACAAGAAAGAGTGCCCTGAAAGAAAGTATGGGAAACAAGATTTGCAAATGTAGTACATGAAAGAGAGGAACCTATGATCTTAACAGCAAGCGTCCAAGACACTATGGATGAATGGGTCATGGATTCTGGGTGTACTTTCCACATTACACCTGATAGAGATGTCTTGTATGACTTCAAAGAAGTTGATGGCGGAAAGGTGATGATGGGTAACAACACTCACAGCGAAGTCAAAGGCATTGGGAAAATCAAGATCATAAACTCAGAAGGAGCTACCGTGATATTAACTGATGTGAGATACATGCCAACCATGAGCAAAAATCTCATCTCTTATGGCCAGCTAGAGAAGAACGGGTGCAAGTATGAAGGGAAGGACTTCATAGTTACTTTCTACAAGAAGGGCCAGAAAGTGATTTCAGGAAAATATGAGAACGGGCTGTACTATTTGCAGGGAACAGTTGTGAGAGGAGAAGCATCTGTGGTCAGGACGGAGGTAAATCTAACGAACAGATGGCATTCAAGGCTAGGACATATGAGTCTTAAGAACATGAATCTTCTGGTCAAAGGAGGTTATCTAGACTCAAAGGAAGTCCACACTTTAGATTTCTGTGAAAAGTGTGTGTTTGGTAAGTCTCACAAGCAGAGTTTTCCAGTTGGCCAACACACTACTACGTGTATTTTGGAATACATTCACAGTGATCTTTGGGGCTCAGTGTCAAACGAGCCAAGCATGACAGGGTGTAGATACTTTCTTACTTTCATTGATGATTACTCAAGGAAGGTTTGGATCAGATTCCTAAGGAGTAAGGACGAAGTGTTTGAAAATTTTTCAGAGTGGAAAACACTAGTGGAAAATCAGAAGAGTAAGAAGATAAAGTGTCTGCGAACTGATAATGGATTAGAGTTCTGCAACAATCAGATGGATAAGCTATGTCAGGATTCAGGGATTAAAAGACATCGAACTTGCACTTATACTCCACAGCAAAATGGAGTATCTGAGAGGATGAATCGGACAATAGCTGAGAAGATCAGGTGTATGTTAGCAGAAACAGGAATGGAAAAGAAATTTTGGGCTGAGGCAGCTTCTACTGCAGTTTATCTCATAAACAGATCACCAAATGCATCGCTGAAGTTCAAGATTCCTGAAGAGGTTTGGTCAGGATCAAAGGTTGATTACAGTCATCTCAGACGATTTGGTTGTGTTGCATATGTTCATGTAATACAAGACAAGATGAGTCCAAGAGCTGTTAAAGGGATTTTCTTAGGATATCCACAGGGTACTAAAGGTTACAGGGTTTGGATTCTGGAGGATGGAAAATGTACTAACAGCAGGAATGTAGTCTTTGATGAGGAAAAGTTGTATAAGGACCGAGATCAGAATGAAGTAACAAAATCTACAAAGAAGAAGAAAGTTACTTTCAAAGCTGGATTGATCCAAGGACCTACTCCAAATGGTTCGGTTCAAGAGTCCACTGGTCAAGGTGGAGAGGTTTCAGGAAATACAGATTCTGCTGGTCAAGGTGGAGCTACTTCGGAACATTCAGAATCAGAAGAGGAGCAGGAATCTGAGGAAGAACAAGAAAATCAGGATGAAGAAGAGTCTCTTGATGATTATTTGCTGGCAAGAGACATAGAGCGAAGAACTATCAAACCACCATCGAGGTTTGAGGATGCTGATTATTTAGCTTATGCTTTAACTAGCGCTGAAAGCATAGAGTTAAATGAACCAAGGTCAGTCGCAGAAGCTAGACGAAGTAAAGACTGGAAGAAGTGGAAGCAGGCTATGGAAGAGGAAAAACAATCTCTGGATAAAAATGAAACTTTTGAGATTGTCTCTAAGCCGAGAAAGCAGAAAATAGTTGGGTGTAAGTGGATCTTCAAGTACAAGGAGGGCATTCCAGGTGTTGAAGAACCTAGATACAAAGCAAGACTTGTAGCTAAGGGATTTACACAGGTTGAAGGAGTGGATTACAACGAAATATTTGCTCCGGTGGTTAAGCATGTTTCTATTAGAATCATGTTGTCAGTTGTGGTTAATTTTGATCTGGAATTGGAGCAACTAGACGTGAAAACTGCTTTCTTACATGGTACACTTGATGAAGTCATTTACATGAGTCAGCCAGAGGGTTTTATAGAGAAGGGAAACGAAGACAAGGTCTGTCTTCTTAAGAAATCTCTATATGGTTTGAAACAGTCACCTAGACAATGGAATCAGAAGTTTGATGAATTCATGAAGTCAATGGAGTTTCAAAGGAGCGCTAGGGATCCATGTGTTTACACTAAGGGATCATGTATTGATGATATGGTTTATCTCTTACTATATGTCGATGACATGCTTGTGGCAGCAAAGAATATGGAAAAGATCAAAGCCTTGAAGGCAAGCTTAAGTAAAAAGTTCGAGATGAAGGATCTAGGACCAGCGACTAGAATTCTTGGTATGGATATCATCAGGGACAGAAAGAAAGGTACTCTCAAGTTATCACAGGAAAGATATCTTAAGCAGGTTTTAAGAACTTTTAACATGGAGGATTGCAAGGCTGTTGTAACTCCAAGTAATTCGCAGTTTAAGCTTAAGAGTCTAACAGAGCAGGAGGTAAAAACAGAGAGTAGATTGATGGATTCAGTTCCCTATGCAAGTGCAGTGGGGAGTCTGATGTATGCTATGATCGGTTCAAGACCTGATCTAGCCTTTGCCATTGGATTGGTTAGCAGATTCATGGCGAATCCAGGAAGATCTCATTGGGCTGCGGTTAAGTGGATTTTGAGGTATTTAAAAGGAGCTACAGGAGTATGTCTTACTTTCACAAAATCAGAGAAATTTGAGATTGAAGGGTTTTGTGATTCAGATTATGCTACAGACTTAGACAGGAGAAGGTCAGTTTCAGGCTATGTTTTCAAAGTTGGTGGCAATACGGTCAGTTGGAGATCATGTCTACAACAAGTAGTTGCTTTATCTACTACGAAAGCAAAATATATGTCTCTATCTGAGGCTACTAAGGAAGGTCTGTGGCTTAAGGGATTGTGTGGTGAATTGGGTTTTAAAGAGGACAGTTTTAAACTCAATTGTAATTCACAAAGTGCTATATGTTTAGCAAAGAACAGTGTGCACCATGACAGAACAAAGCATGTTGATACCAAATATCATTTTATCAGAGATATAGTCGATGAAGGTTCAGTCAAGATCCTAAAGGTTCACACTACAGCTAATCCAGCAGACATGCTCACAAAGTGCTTACCTGGAAACACGTTTGAGAAGTTCCTGGTGCTTCTCAATGTAATTCCGTAGTTGTTTCCAAAAGCGTCTTGAGATTGCTCTTGTCGATTTGGGCATCTCACAAAGACAGAAGATATTGAAAAAAAAAATTCAGTATCGGTAACATAAGAAATCGACAAAGTTTTTTCAGATTGTAAAGTTTGAAAAATGTGAGATGAGATTGGTAAAAGTCATCATTTCAGGGTAACAGAGAAGAAGTGTTTCATTACGGGTTGATCTTCTCAAATGGCAAAATTTTCAGGTGGTCAAATTTGAAAGTTTGGAAGCGTCAAAGGAATTTGGGGTTTTACCTGCAATTCACGATGCTTAGTTTTTGAAATCAAAAGTGTCTTCAGCAGCTGCAGATGAAAAGGAAGACAGTAAGATTTCAGAAGTAATTGCAAATCACAGCAACAGAAACTGAAATAACATTTTGGTAAAGAGATGGCTATGGGAGTTTCGGAATTTACCTGGGATTGCAGAGCTGAGCTGCATCGGTTAAGGTAGCAGCGGAATCAGTCAGCGGTGAGGATGAATTAACGTCAATCTATCATCGGAAATGAGAGGATCTAGAAATAGTCGACGATTTCTGGGTTTTGACATGCTCCGGTGAAAAGTTGAGATGTTGGGTCGGTGATGGTTAAATCAGCGACAGCAGATGCTATCGTCGGTAAAGACGACAGTGGAGATGAACGCCGGTAGCGACGAAACGGCGGTTAAGCTGGAATCGTGGTGCTTCATTTGCAGAGACGGTGGTGAGATTCATCGGCTTGTTTAAAGCCATGAATCGTGACGATGGCGAGCTTCAAGGACGACGGTGAAGTCGGAGAAGGAGCAGCGCCGGAGAAGGTCCACTAGAACGGTGACATGACGGAGAGGCGACGGAGGATTTCGTCTCAGGCAGATGTCGTAGTTTTTTGGTGGTTGAATCGACAAGGTGGAGATTTGTGGAGTTTGTCGATAAAACCAAAGGAGAAGATAATGGTCAACTCCACATTATCTGGTCAAAGCTTCTATTCTTTTGGGCTCAAGCCCATACGTGTGTTTACAAGAGTGTGCAAAAAAAACTGATATTGGGCTAGGGTATAAGGCCCACATGATTACTCAAAGCTATATATAAAACTTTTTGGAGTTGCAGACTTTGAGAGAGAGCAGAGATAATTAACGAGAGAAGGAGAAGAGAAACAGAGATACACGGTTAAGGGTTTTTTCAGGCTTTCGTCTTCATCTTCTGGGTTAAGGCATCTGTGGTTGAAACTGAGGTGAATTAGTTTCTGGTCTTTCTTCTTTGTGGTACCTGAAACAAAGGAAAGAAGAGAGATACGTGAGTTTAACGGTGAAGGAACAAACTCATTATTGTAAACACTTGATCGATTATAGTGGACCGTTGAGAGTACCGTCTCTCCCCAGACGTACTGAAAGGGAACTGGGTTACCAAATTTTCTTGTGTCTTGCTTGAAAACAACAAACAAACTAAATATCAAGGTTAATTGATCTAAGTATTTCAGGTTAAAAGCTAAGACTAGAGGTTGAAATCAATATTAAAACCTCACACCATCCATGTCACGTGATCAATGGATAGCCACATAGCCCTTCCGTAAAAATGTTGCGGCACCGACGAACTTTCTTGTTGCCTCAAGAAATGGTTGATTTTTTTTTGTTTTTAATTTAATAATCTACGTACTCGAAATAGAGTACTAAACAAATTTAGACAGCCAGTCACATTATGGTAATTATTTATTTAACTACTTTTTGAAAACTTTTCCATCATTTTTAATTTTTATATAGGTAATCCACTAATTTGTATATAATTGAATCAACCAAAATTTTAATCTTAAACATGAATAATTATTACATAACTTCGACCACTTCCCCTTCTTTGCAAACTGCAACACTAATCTCCAAAGTATTATTCTTCTTTGATTTCACCCTGCAACAGTTTCTTCTTGGAGACTGTCCAATAATAAAAAAACCATATAATATAGTTACTATTTCAAGCATTTATTTCAAGCACGGTGAGTCGGTGACCATATGTAATAACAACTATTTAAATAAATGTTTACTTACTCTGTCCCAAAGGTGAGGGTCCGGTTTCTTGTAAACAATAACCGTCCTAAGATCGCCGGGATTAGCCATCTTCCACCGACACTCCGGTTGAGCCACACGGTGGCTTTCGTAACGACTCACCGTCATATTTGTCGTCGGATGAACTCCCGCCGTTGTCATATAGAACACAAATGGTTTCTGACACGGATGCCGACTCACCGGTCGGGTATTGAATGCGTACGCTGTGTAATCCGCTCGCCGATACCTGCCACGGAAAAAACAAAATAATATTAAAATGACGATATTTAGATTTTTTTAGTTTGACTAATGTAACACATTTGATCCTAATCACACATTCTAATGGAAACTACTAATGATTCGTTATACATTACCAATTTAAGAAGGTTCTTGAAGGCATTTCGATCTCTCGAGCGGAGAAGACTCCGCGGAAGATCTGAACCGCGAATCCCCAAGAGACTGAAACAGTCCATTTTCGACGTTTGTCGTAGCATATCGACTGTTGCATGAGTCCGGCAGAATCTAGCGTTGCCGGGACTTGTAGACGCTTCAAGGCGTTTACACGAGTCATGTTTGGAAATATTGGTTCGACCACATCAAGATGGTGAAGTGTAACCAATGGAGCCACCGGGTGCGCAGCTAGTAGACCGAAGAGATTGCCATACACATCGTACTGAAAAAAAGACATAATCAATTAAAACCGAACGGTTCAAAATTGGATTTAAGACTAATTAATTAGTAATCACTGAACCGACCGGTTCTTGGTAGGTAACCGACGATTGGTTTATGTTAATTAATGGACCACACTAACAAACAACGGATGTGTCACGTGAGATACACGCGCCGTTAAATGCCTCGACAGCTCTATTTGAGAAACGGCATCACACCGTGACGACGTGTACCTTACTCCGGCAACAATAATAATACGGACAAATTTGGGTCCAGTGACGTGGCATTGTATTAAAATGGAACTTAAGACATACACATACTGTACAAATCAATCGTGTGAATTTTTATGAAAAGATTGATAATATCTATTTAAAGTCCATTAACGACACATTTATTAATACTTTTACGCTCCTATTAAATGATGATGATCAGAAGATCTCCTTGTAGTTAAAGCTAAAACTACCAGCTAATCAACCAACTGAAATAGGACACGACGAGATTTTTAACTAGATTCTTACTATTAATCAATCGAATAATAATGGACAATTCATCTAAATCATCTTATTATAGCTCGTTTAGTTTCGTGTAAATTCATATAGTTATATTAATTTGTCATATTAATAGGACTATATATATAAAATTTTGGAAATTGTGATATTTTATTAGAAATATTTTTAAATTTTAATTAGTTGATCAAATATTAATTAGGAAATGTTTTGTAGCCCTTAAATCAACTGCTGATTAACTAACAACTTCACTAGATTCGTAATAATCTGTCAGAGTATTTATTATATTAAAAAACTTAAAGTGATCCTAATTACTGACCTGGTGAAAACCGAGTTCTTTAGTGAGTGGAACACCGAGTTCAGCCATGCAAGCTTGCATCCGATCATCGGAGCCGTACAGCGCCGGATATCTCTTAATACAACGATCTTGCATTTTACTCAGAGCCACCGCTAATGGATAACTTACGGCGAATCCTCCGCCGCCGTAAGCCATTCCGTAAGAGAAGTAAATGTTCTGAAGATGACTTTCCGATAAACTTCCGATGTAATACATCTGGTTATGATCGTATTTCCTCAAAACTCTGATGAGGTTCTCGGCGACGAAGACCGTGTCGTCGTCTCCCATCACGAACCACCTCACGTCTTTGAGTCCTAATTTGAGTGTCTCCGTCACGATCCGTGAGATTCGAATCGCCGATCTGTGTCCTTGTTTGTTTTTGTACGGAAATTTCGAAGTATCGCCGGAGATTTTAATCGGCGGGAGACTGATTTCGTCGTCTTCGTCGAGTTTCTTAACCGGTTTCTCTAACCAGACATAACCACGCATTTGGTTTGGTTTGTACCAGATCTTGATATACTCTTTCCTCTGTTTCCACAGCCTCGCCGACGCGGCGATTCCGAAAACCACGTGTCGGAGCTCTGTTTCTTCCGGCGGTGGAGGAGGTGGAGAGGTGTGAGATTCGATTACGGCCGTTCGATTTGACTGGAAGATAATCAGCGGCTGAGATGAGTTCACAATGTCGTTTAAGCGGCGAACAACGGCGGAGAAAGGTTCCACGTGGCAGGCACGTGAGTTGGAGATGAGCTTGAGAGTGTAGACGACGTAAGTGGCGGAGACGAGAAGGAGGAGCAACATCATGAGTTTGGATCCGGGTCGGGTCGGTGAACCGGATCCGGATAAACTCCGATCCCACATTAGCTTCTCTGATGAATCTTTCTGGTTATTCGACTTCATCCTCCACAAACCAAGGAAAAAAAAAAAATTAAATCAGAATATATTCTTTGTGATCAGAAATTTGGGGAAAAATGATTAACAACGAATTTATTTTCATTCGAGAGAAATTTTGTTTTTATGGGTTTAAGGGACAGAGTGAGATTGAAGAGAAGAACATGCAGTGGCTCTGTTCTGATTTTCTCAAAGAAAACAAAGAGTCTTATCGTGAAAGAGACGTATTTACTTGGTTTTTATTTATATACTTTTTAAAAATAAAAAAACAATTTTAATTTGGAACAAGAAATATAAATCGTGAAAAAGTATTTTGTTTTGATATGATAAAGGTTAGATACTAACAGTTAATTTATACAAAAAGTTATACGATATTATTATGTTTAGCTATTAAGCTATATAACATAAATTTTGATTTTGATTTTTTGTAATTTACTATAGCCGATGACCAAAATTACACCCAAATCATATGCGGGGGAAACAGTTTATACAATTAATATTTTCTGTTTTACTTGCAGAACTTTTTTTGCATTGAAACGTGTATGGACGGTAGTGGAAAATATGTGTCGGTAGTAGTAGAACATTGGAGGGAGCTACCATTAATATTTTCTTTTATAGGGATTGGTTTTCATAATTATACATTTTGGGAAATTTCAGTAAAATAACAAAATTATGGAGGGTATGGTGATATCGTTTTGTTTTGTTTTGTTTTTTTTTAAGAAGAAATGATCAAAATGTTTCTTTAATTTTCAACATCGATCTTTTCAATGTAATTAAACACATTTAAAAAAAAACAAAAGAGAATAGAGGATAAAAAATCCATATGTAAGACAAAAGAGAAGATCCAAATTGAGATTAGAACTAAATTGGTTTACATTTTTGGAGAAAAATCAATTTTGGATTTGTGTAGAGTGATGATGAGAAAGAGTGAGATTGAAAACGAGAGAGCGAGCCAAGAGATCATGATTCATACTCTCATTGACCAATGCAAGAAATTTATTCAAGCGTGAAGATCCTCGCCATCCTGTGGAGGAGACCGCCAGTGGCCACAAAGAACAGCAGAGCGGGTGAGTGATGATGCAAAATCCACTGCACCTAAGTGGGTGTCCGATGTAACAATCTTGTAGACAGTAAACACATCATTGTATTTGCAGAACTTTTGCATTGACGTTGGACTGAAATAGAAAATATGTGTCGATAGTGGCATAACTTTAGAAGGAGCTACTATTATTTTTCTTTTATAGGGGTTGGTTTCATAATTATACATTTTGGGGACTTTCAGAAAATAATAAAATTATGGAGGGCATGGTGATATCTTTGCAGGTCCTATTGCAGATTACACAACAATTTATCAAATCCATGATACAACGAAAATAGTTAAAGAGCGAAGCAAATCAAAATTAAATTAATTAAATCACACTTTATCAAAATGAGGAAAAAAGGAAAATATATGTCCTAAATTCTAGAAAAATTGAACCAAAGTGAACCGTAGAACTACGTCTCATGTTCCCTTAAATGTCAATTCAAATTAAAAGTTAGTTTAATTTTTCACATCAACAATTGGATTGGGATTATGTTTGTGCGGTTTAGAACACTAATTTGATATTTTCTGCTTCTTCTCCGGCCTTCAACTTTGTCTCTGATCTAGCAAAAACTCTAACGAAATAAATTACTATTATCTTTTTTAAAAAAAAAAATATATTATAGGGATTAGTTTACAAAAATTTATTATTACTCTTCGAGTTTATATGTCAATGTTGTAAACTTCTTTTTCTTATTGTTTAAGTTTCAAGTATGTATTTTAAGACTCTGTAAAAAAAAAAAATCCTCTCAATAATGTTTCATATCTGTATGTGAAATCTCATTGGCTTCAACATCAATTATCATAATTTTATCTCTTGTACACACATAAATTAAAAATAAGATCGCTTTAGTGATGTTGCACAAGAATTGTGCAGATAAACTATGCTTGATTTTAGATGATAATCTAATTTGAAACAAGAAACTTGGCAAAATTATTCAATATTTTAACCAATAATAAAGTGATGTCAAAAAAAATAAAAATAACCAATAATAAAGACATAGTAAATTTCTCATTAAATAAATTAAAACATAGTAAAAGAATATAACATCTTACAGAAATAATTAACTATATGCTTAGAAAATTATGAATTTAGTTTTTTTTCTGAAACTAGATCATGAATTTAGATAGATAGGATTATGATAGTCGGCTAGCCGCTAAAATAGTATTTATGCTAAATTTGAAAATATTTTGGAACAATTTTAGTATATAGGATCATGATAACTGTCAATGGTGAGTAGTAGTTTTTCTTAAAGTTTTGAAATTTGTATTAGTAAACAGATGTACGTGAAACTTTTGAGATCTTTTTTAGATTTCCTAACTAAGTGAATATTTTTTTCAACATTATTCTTGCCACCTTACCAATTAACGTAAGAGCAACTTAAAAACTGTTCAGCCAATTGGATAGGTTTTGATACACAAGACTCTTCTTACTCATCTCAAGACTTTGTTGTTTTCGGTACACAAAAGCTGGAAACACTTGATGCTTCAAAGTCATCTGTTTTGGTCCAAATAAAACTCTTTCGTAAAAAACTTGGCGAAGCTGAAGTTTTCATACATGACACTTTAAGTACATGATATATATATATATATATATATATATATATATATATATATATATATATATAGGTTAACCATTTTTTATGTAAACAAAAATTTAGTTGATATTTTTTCTTTGCAGATAAACAACAGAGACCAGATCAGAGCCACAATTTCACTCTGTCTTACAGAAGTTTGGGGGTGGTCTTACAAAAAACACAATGTTGAAAGAGGTTGAAGACAGAGAATAACTTAGCAAGGATGAGCTTCATGATTCAAATGCTGATACGCTCTTGAAGTCGTTTAAGAATGGGATTTTAAAGAAATTGACCAAGTCATTCTCGCCTTTGGTTGTCAATGGGACCCCTAAAAATCAACAAGCTCTCACAGCCATAGAAGAAGTATGCGAGAAAATGCTGAACTACTGTATGCGGTCATGCATAAGGGGTTTAACTGTAGGCGAGACTTACGTGATGAAGAGTATGAAGGAATCGATGATGATTTGGTAGGTTGTTGTCACTCTTCTAGAGTCAAAATGTCAATGTCGTAAAATTCTTTTTCTTATTGTGTAAAGTTTGAAGTTTGTATTTGTATTTGTAGTTATTTTGGAAGTTTATATTTGTTTTGAAGATGTCTATTTTTAAAAAACTGACACATTATTGATAAATGATATTCAATTAATTATATGTATTAAGATATAAATTTTATATATTAGGATTTTAATAATATATTAAAAACTTTACTGTGTTAATCTAATAATTTTTATGTAAATTGTGAGGTTTCAACTGTTTTTTTTAATATACAAATTTAGAAAAATAAATAACAAACTGGATAACTCAAAACTAAGAACTTCTTCATTAATTTATTACAATTCCAACTCAAATATACAAATGTATTTTTTTCAATCATTTTGCATAATATATTATATAAGATTATGTGGAAATATATTTTGTATATGTGACAGAAATTTAGATGTATATAAATCATAAATATTATTTATTTAAAATTTTACTTGAAAAACCTTTAAATCAAGTAACTTAAATTTGTATAAGTAACTTATATTTTTTTTATATAAAAAATTAAATTTGTAACTAAACAGTGATAATGAAGATTTTAATATCATGTTGGTTTATTTTTATTATTAATGGAGATTTTTTTTTTATTTTTTTTACCATAATATAAAATTTTGGAAACTTTTTTTTTAATTTTTAAATGTTGATGTGGATTCTTTGAAAATAATATGGCTAAACTGTAATTAATAATAGAATAGTTTAAATTAACAAATTTTCCTATATTGTTTTGTATTATCAATGTAATTTTAAAATTTAGAATTTTTTTTTAATTTTACTTATTGATGTGGACTAAAAACATTGACCTTTTAAATCTTATGTGGATAACCTTAGAGGCATATAACTTCAACTTTTATTTTTTATAAATATTTTTTTTGTTAACTATACAGTTTTAAAATTTGAAATTTTTCTTAATTTTAAATATTGATGTGAACCAATAGAATTAAAAAATTTAAATCCTATGTGGACACTCTTAGAGGCATATAGCTTCAGGTTTTATTTGTAATATATTTAGATATTAACGCTGGAAAATCCCATACGAAGCCCATTGCGGCAAGTGATTTTGGTCTCTCCTCCATGTTTTGAGGCTTACTGAATGTATCTGATACTGTTTGGTTCAGCTAATTATTACATTTGTGGTTTAGGTTGGGTTGCTAAAACCTTGTCAGATGCCATGTTATTCCAAATATTTTCCTCAGATACCTTCAATCTCTTTTGCTTTAATGCCGGAACATCTTCTCTATTTTTAGTGCTTCGTTTTTCAAAAGTTTTGGGTATCAATCACTTGACATGTTTCTCGGATTACTTGAAATTTATCATTCTTCTCAAATCTGGTGGCCAAACTTTGGAGATTTCAAGGTCTTTTTTTCAATATTAAAGTGGATTTCTAGTGGCTTTGTTTATATCTTCTTTCATCATATTCTTTTTAATTTAGTTAATAGTTAAACATATAGTTTAGTCAAATTGGTTCTTAATCTTACGTTGTAATGATTTATTATTTAGTGAAATCTAACTCTATTTTTTGCTTTTTTAATTGAAATGGTTGTACACACATAAAAAATAACTTACAATTTATTATATTTATGTAACAAAAATTTAAATGCTAATGTAGGAGTCTTTAAATATATGTGTATACATATGTAAATAAATTTTAATAGTTTAGTTTTTCTTAGTTATTTATATTATTGAAACATCTAATTTAAATTTAAATTTTTCCTATTTTAAAATTATTTATTCTAGTTTTTTATTATTAATATAAATTTTATATATAATTTATTCATCTGTTGACAAAAAAAAAATTTATTCATCTTTATTCATTTAAAAAAAAATAATAGAATTTGGAATTTTTTTAATTTCCAATGTTGAGGTGGACCAATAAAAAATTTATACAGCTTTTTTTTATTCAGCAATAAAATTAGAATTTGTAAACTTTCTTAATTTCTTTTTTTAACAATAAAATTAGAATTTGGAAATTTTCCTTAATTGTGAATGCTGATGTAGACCAATAAAATTAGTCTTTAAAATCATATGTGGATGCCTTGAGAAGCTTATAGCTTCAACTTTTATTAGTATAAGATTGTAGAAGAAAAGACTAATAGCATCCACACTGGAGCATCTCATTTCTAAAAAAATAATAGAATAAGAAGTATTAATACTTCAATAGAAAAATTGAGAATCTCTCATTTGAAAGATTTTGATTAAATGTTCTAATGTTTTTGAGAGATTCTTAAATTAAATATTATTATTTAATATTTAATAATTATTTTGATGGATGAGAGATTTTGTAAAAGATTTACCACTAAAGATGGTCTAAGTATCTCATAACCGATGACAGAGTTTGATGAGTTGTGCAAAGATAGTGAGTGGTATAGAACCTTCACCTACACTCAACAAAAGTAAAATGGTGTTTTAGAGCGTATGAGGATGATAAATCTTTTGTTCTAAACAATGGTAGCCAATTTTTTTCAGATAAAGATATTGATGCAAGCTATGATGGTGATTATTCTCGTAAAGCCTCCTACGGTAGCGGTTCAGAGGATGAGAAAGACGTAACTATGCACCAGAGTCCAGACGTAAGTTAGGTAGAGATCACTGGTTTTATGAATGAAGAGAAGATGGATGATTCACCTTTTGCCATTGTTGATGCAATGGGTCAAACTGAAAAGGCGGACTTCAAGTAGCTAGTGAAACGTTAACATATCAATTCTCCATCATCATCATCTGCATCGATAATCTCTCTAAAATATATATTTTTTGCTCTCTGTTACATCTTTTTATTCTCCATTTTAATATTCAAATGTCGGAAGAATTCAAGAATCAGATATTATATTTCCAACCAATCCACAGTCACAGAGTATAACCGGATAACTATATTCTCTAACACCAGAAAGAATTAGAAGAACACAAGACGGCAAGAGAAAATATTTTTCTACGGATATTTTCGTAAAAATTTTCGTATGAATATGACATAGTTTTCTTGTTGTGCATCTAAGAGATCTTATCGTCCCAAACTGGTATCACTGCAGAGTCTTTCGTTCCGCCTTCCCTTTCGTTACTCAAAAGCGTATGTTTTCTCATCTATGAACAAAGAGCATATATTACTCTCAACGACTGCAATGGTGTTAGATAGGAGAAATATGCGATAAGACATAAAAGTATCTTCATGATCCAGCCAGAAAGTTATCATACAACGATGAGCTTATAACTGGTCTTATGCTTACCAGGTAAACAAGTCCCTGCAGATTTCACTCACAAAGCCACAGGAAACTCCATAACAAATCTCTTCGGAGACAAATCTTCAACTCTTAACAGAAAACCTGTTTGTAATTTCCTGGGGGCCTATTTAAAGAACACATATGCGTTGAAGTAGATGCGAATATGAGCAAAATTCAATTTGAATTCAGCTGAAGGACAACGAGATGACAAGATTATTGAGTGTGGTGTACAGATCTTGGCGGAGAAAGGTGAGAGTTCAAATATTGGAAGGAGCAAAGTGATGGAGCTGTCCTCAAAAGAAGTAAGCATACAGGTCTGAGTAAGAAGAAGAAGAAGTAAGAGCCAAATTCTCGTGTCTCTTGAAAGAGTTATAGAAAGTGTCAACTTCTTGTGGAGATTTTGTTGTGTTTGAATTGCCACTACAATAGGTTCTTCTGTACGTCTGTACCCTTTCACAATTTTCCTAACAATGTGTAATATACTGTCCTTGGACAAAGCCTTGTTTTGCTACATTGCTTTTGGAGAAAGGATGTTAAAGCTAGCGATGCTTTTAAGATATGGATGTACTAGTAAATGTGTGCAAATTCCAAGAGGTGGTGGAATGCTTTGATTGATGTAGCAAACATAGAAGGAGAGCATTCTTATAAGTTGGTTTGTTATTCATATATATATTTTGCTTTTACCGTCGAAAACTAAAATCAGTTATTTGATTTGCTGCTTCCTGCACAAGTTTGTTTATTTCCTTGTCTCTCAAGTTACTGTCGCAGTTGAGACTGGAGAGTATCGACGAGTCCAAAGATCAGAATTCACAGAAATTTTATGTTTTTCACATTAAAAATTAGACTAGATATACAGTTTCTAAATTGTTAATGATGTGATGATTGATGGTCCGTGTGATACGTCTAACCCAAGAAACGTTTGTATGATTGATATTCTATCAGATTTATTGATAACTGGTGAAAGAAATCCACTAGAATAGACTGTTACTGAAATTTATGGCACATCTTATGTTACCACAAGAGATCCAAATTTTTTCAGGAGAGATCTATATTGAGTCTCAAGAACCAAGACGTGGATGTTATTAATGAGTTTAGGTTATCTAAGCTCACAGGTACGTAATTGCTAATACACTTCGTGAATTCAATTTGTGCTGACTATACTGCTTAAAACTAAACAACAATTTTAATACAGGTGATAGAACATGAATATCTAAGTTCAGATAGTATTGATATTTCAGACACAAGTAAGAATTTTGATATGGTTTATACTCAGGAGAGTATCTGTGTTAGTGAATCATTGTCTGAAGTTGAAGATTGGTGCACCTATCATGCTATTTAGAAATATTGATCTTAGAGGCGGTTTGTGTAATGGAACGAGGTTATTGGTGACCAAATTTACTAAACATGTGATTGAGGCTAGCCATGTAAACGGTGAAAAAAATGGCAAGAGAGTTTTGATTCCTAGGATATTTGTTTCTCCACCAGAACGAGGTTCCCTTTCAGAATGCGTCGTAGGCAGTTTCCCATTGCAATCACATTTGTTATGACAATAAATAAAAGCCAATATCAAACTTTACAAAAGGTAGGTTTATTCTTACCTAAACCAGTCTTCTCGCATGATCAGTTTTATGTTGCTGTGTATAGGATTACATCGAGAAAAAGATTACATATTTTGATAACTGATGAAAAGGGAAAGCCGCAACAAATCTGTGTTTAAGACAATGAATGTGGTTTACAAAGATATTTTTCAAAAGATATATCCCAATGCATGTTAAGTGTTAAAGACATTTTGTAATGCTTTTTTTTTTTCTTTTAAATTGGTTTGTGATGTTATTTTTAACAATCAAGATTAGAGAGTATGATTATCGTAACTTCAGAAATTAAGCTATACACAGAAATATTTATTTGTGTTTTTAACGTTTTTAAAAATTCTTTGTAATGTTATACGATCTGTTTTTCTTAGCTTATGTTAATGTTTAGTACTAAACACTAACCATTGTATATTGTATGATAGTTTTCAGATTTTTTGTAGAGAATTTTACGCATTATTAATGTTTTAGTGATCATTCTATCAATAGTTTTACATTTTCGTGATAGAGTTTGATTAACGAGAAACTGCTAGAGTGATTAACAAACAAATTATTGTTTTAAAAATATTCAGTCAGTGCATGTAGCGGGCAACACACCTAGTATATATATATATATATATATATATATTGCTACATTGCTTTTTGCAGAAGAATGTTAAAAAGTTTTAATTTTCTAATTAAGATATATAGATTACTTGTAAATGTGTTCATATTCCAAAATATATCACATTAGTGAGAAAACATGTCAAGGGAATTAATACTGATGAGGTGACGGATCTTAACCTCACATACTCCTCTCCGTTATATGAAATTCTCATATACTCTTTCCATATCCATATTTTCTTTTTGATTTTCTTTTTAATACAAAAAGGCATAAAAAGACCAAAAACCGTTAATGAATAACCAAATTACATATCCAATTCAGAATACCGGACTCAAACCAAAATCCAATTTAAATAACTAATTTAACCGAAATTATTAAACTAAACCAATTTAATTGTTTTAAACCATCCAATTTAATTAAACCATCAACCAAACCCTAAAAGTCTATTCCCGAAGACAAATCCATCGTCTTCCTCTTCGATTCCATCATTTTCTTCCTCTTCAATTCCATCATCTTCTTCCATCATTTTCGTCTTCTTCCATCATCTTCTTCCTCTTCGATTAAATCCCCACACTCTTCGCTCACCGCCACTCACTCTCCACTCTTCACTCTTCTGTTTTAGGCTCGTCACCGTCGCCGTTTTAGGCTCGCCACCACCACCGTTTCACACTTCAGTCATCACCGAGCAGGTATGTTCTAGGCTTAAGAGTAATTAAAACCTTAATTTATGATTTTCTTCCCTCAACCCTGAACCCCAACTGATTTCTGATTTTTGTTTCAGAATTTTTGAAGGATGTCGACTAGGGGTTCACCTTCTCAACCAGAGAGATCTGAGGCTAAGTATGCTACGGCATCAGAAGAAGGATTGGGATCAAACTCAAATGTTGATCCATTACAACCGGTATGTAGTTTAATACAACTAGAATTATCGTGTACAATTGAGATTTGTTTGTGGTCGAACGGTATGTAGTTTAGTACAATTGGAATTATCGCGTACAACTGATTTTTGCTTGTGGTTGAACCAAATGTAGTTTAGTACAACTGGAATTATCGCGTACAACTAGTTTTTGCTTGTGGTTGTACCAAGAATACTAGTTGTACCAATACACTTATATTCACTTATCATATGCGTTTTGATTGCAGCAAGAGGACGTCTCAATACCAATGGAACCTCGATGTTTATTCTTCAAGCAAAGCGAGTATCTGTTATACCCGAAGCTTCAATCAAGGTGTGAAACCTTTAAATTCATGGAAGTCTTCAAGAAGCTTGATATCTCATAGAGAAACTGGTTTGAGAACCACCCACAATTCAAGCATATTGTCCACATGTTTATGGGAATGTGGATGTTGCTTCTCCGAACAGCAGTGACAGACAAGCAGCGGCAGTGTTGGTTTGTTGTGAATGGTGTGCCTGTTCGGTATTCAATCAGAGAACACGGCCTTCTTTCAAGATTATTCTGCCACCATTATCCAGCCGACTATGAGCAGTTAGGGAGTATGTATTTTGTGGAGGAGCAGTTTGGAAAGACTAATATTGAGGTGAAAGAGGTGCGTGAGAAGCTGGAATCAATGGATTTCATTGAAGGTGGTACTGATAGGTTGAAGATGGTTGTACTTTTCTTCTTAGCAACTGTCATCAAAGGAAAGTCCAAGAAATATGGTGGATCCATAGAACCATTCATTCTCCGAGTGGTGGATGATCTGGATCTGTGTGAAACGTTTCCTTGGGGTCGTTTCACTGTTGATGACGTCTTAGCTGAGGTTGCACATCTGGTGGATCATTTTGGAGGATCTGTTCGAGGGAATTGGACTTTTCCGGGGTTCATATTGCCTTTAGAGGTAATGTTATATGTTTTAAATTCAGTATAACTTATACAACTAAAAATCGTAGTATTAGTACAACTAGTATTCTTGATTCAACTTGATATAGTGTATAGGTAGTAGTATTGGTACAACTAGTATTCCTTGTTCAACTAGAGATAGGGTATAACTGGTATTATTGGTACAACTCGTGTTTAGGATACAACTAGTTGAACTGGTATTATTGGTAGAACTGGCATAACTAGTACGATTATATGTGCAGATTTTGGCTTTTGAATCTATCCCGGTTCTGAAAGAAGCATTTCAAGAAAAAGTTTGGAATGCAGATGGTGATTGTCCAAGAATGTGCAAGTGGAAGTTTAAGAGAACATGCAAAACATGATTTTTTTAGCTGATATTTATGAAGTGCTTGGAGATACAAAGGTTTAGGATTCTCCTTTAATTTTATATTTTTACATTATTAGAGATTTATTTTAATTTAATTTTTGTTTTTTTGTTAAACAGAATATTATTAGTATCTTGGTACCTGAAGATGGAGAAGACATGCTCTTGCTTAACATCCTAGACGAGCATGTATGGGATGACTTCAAAGTAGGAGAGGATGATGCTGTTCCTGACCCTGTTGTTGATAGTTGGCACAAGATTTTAGTCCAACTACAAAAGAATATACACTTGAAGGATCTGTACCAATTAGATGTTAAATCCCGAGAAGACCAGCCATTGCCCAAACCGACAGATACTGAAGCTGTAGGAAGTGAGGATGTGTTGAAGAAGATGGAAGAAGGGTTTATAAAGATTAACGAGAAAATGGAAGAAGGGTTTAGGAAGATTAATGAGAAGGTTCATGAGATGGACACAAGACTGAAGTCTGTAGAAATGAAAATAGCTGATCAAAGGAGAGATTCTGATTTTATGGATTTTCAGTATGAAGATGTGGGGAGAGTGTATGAAACAGGTGGAGGATCAAATGCAAGAGGTAAAAAAAGATATTTATTTCTTTCCTTTATTAAGTGTATGTTCAAAAAAGATATTTATTTCTTTATTTACATTTTTTTTGCAATGTAGGTGATAAGGGTATGGAGGCCACAAACGCACACGCACATGCAGAGGAGACAACGAACACACCTGTAGAGGAGACCACAGATGCACCTGCAGAGGAGACCACGGACGGACCTGTACCTGCGGAGGAGACCACAGACGCACCTGCACTTGCAGTGGAGACCACAAACGCACCTACACCTGTAGTGGAGACTCCTGAACCACCACGAAAGAAACCACGCTACAAAGTATGTATGCGGAAGAGTGCTGAGGCTAAAATGATGGCTGAGATCATTAGGAGTAGGAGAAAGGGTAAACCATCGAGGCATATATCCACTCCTTTCGAAAATGATGCACCAGCACAAAGGAAGAAACGAGAGGCTGCAAAAAAGAAGTAGAAGAAACAAGTTTGTTTTGTTTTTGTTGAAACTAGTTGATGGCTTTTGGTGAAACTAGTAGATGGTTTAGGTTGAAACTAGTAGGAGGTTTATTGTTTTATGTTTGGTGAAACAGGATTCAAAAGGTTGAAAACTAGTAGCAGGTTTATTAATTTAATTATGTTTTCAGATTTTTTTGGTTAGTACAACTGATATTATCGCGTACAATTAGTGTTGTTGAAACTAGAATAAAAAGAAATGTATAGTGTCAAAAAATTTTAAAAAATAAAAATAAAAATAAAAGCCACATGTGCGCCGTCAAATTACACGAGCGCCGGCAAAATATTTATAAAAATAATTAATTACTTTTGATGCGCCGTCAAATAATATACAAAGTTGTACTCAAGTAGATAAGTTGTACTCTATTTTTTTTATTACACAGAGTTGTATTTTCATAGATAAAACGATTTTATTAGTTATATCGTACTAGAAATTACATTTTTATAGTTGTACTTTTGAAAATAGGTAATAATAAGACATTTAAGACACATATAGATAATTAAATGTATAAAATTATGTTTTTTGTTAATTTCTTATAACTATATAGCATTAGTTGTAATAGTTGCCATAGAAGTATACGGTAAATATTATGAAAATATGACTTTTGTGTTCTCAATATTCAAAAATGCATCAAGTTGGATTTACTTCATCAAAATAGATATGAAACTAAATCCTTAAACACATATTGCTTTCCGAAATGCGGTATATTAAATAAAACGAAAAAAATGAAAAAAAAAGTTCAAGTACCCGATAGTTATACTAGTTGTACCCGATAGTTATACTAGTTATACTAGTTCTACCCGATAGTTATACTAGTTGTACCTAAATAGTTATACTAGTTGTACCCGATAGTTATACTAGTTGTACCCGATAATTATACTAGTTGTACCTAAACATCACCAGAGATTCCTATTCTGCTTCCTCTTGTTCTGGTACATTAGGATCATTAAACAACCATGCTCCTAGTCCTCTTCCTCTTCCTCCTCCTCTTCCTCCTCTTCTTCCTCTTCTTCTCCCTCGATGTTCTCCAACTGATGGATGCCTAATTGTGTTGATGCGTCATTTTTTCTTAATTATTTCTGGAGGAAATATACATTTTGCTCGGATATGGTCAGGAACAACCCAGTCATCTTTATGGGGGACTGGATAGATTGTCATGCAGTAAGCCAACGACCAATGTTCCATCTAATAATAGTGGGAGCAAAATTCACGTAGATGGAGCTCTCTATCCCCGCTCATAAAGATAGCAGCTGCTATTGCATGCACACACGGATACTTGTCGATATCAAACCTCTTGCAACTGCAACTTTTATTTCTCATATCAACCAGATAAACCTTGCCATCACGCCCAATCACATTGTACTCAAGGTGGTAGCTGTTTAACTCATGCACCGTCAAGGTATTTGCTTCCACACATCTCACATGCATTTCGTTCTCCACATATGGCACAAGCTTATGTGCCGTAGAAACTTCATTAGACGTCTTCCTATACTTGTTAAACCATTCAGCTAATTTTGCAATAATCACATCAATCATTGGTAACAGCGAGTATTTCCTTGCTTCTACAAAAAACGCCATTGATAGATTCTGCACAATTGGTGGTGTCTATGTTATACCTGTCTCCGGGAAAATAGCATCTTGCCCATTTCTCCTCACCAACAGTTCTGTCCAGATAGTCGGCTGCATCTGGATACATTTTCCTAAAAGCACTATAGAGTGTCAAGAATTCATTCTCTGTATAAGCATGAGCACAAGCTCTGAACTTCTTCGCACAAGTCGCTCTATTGACTCCACTGACATTTCCTTTCACGTTTTGAGACAAATGATATATACAAACTTCATTCTGAGACAATGGAAAGACCTCACGTATTGACTTGAGGAGACTTACGTTTCTATCAGAAAGAAAAACCAGTTCAGGAACATCAGGTACAACTGATCTCAACTTGCTCATAAACCACATCCAAATTGCCTCTTTCTCACAATCAACTACACCAAAAGCAATTGGATAATGGTGATGGTCAGGATCCTGAGCTGTAGCAATAATTAAAACACCACCATATGCATTCTTAAGGTGGGTAGCATCCACAGCAATCACTTTTCTCATGACTTGGAAACCCTCAAGACAAGCTCCCAAGGCAAAGAATAGATACTTAAACCTGTTTCCCTCATCCAATTCCACATAAGTGTGTGTACCAGGGTTCATGAACTCTAGCATATACAAATAAGAGTGCAACAACTGATAACTCTCCTCTGGACTTCCCCGCACATCATTAGCAGCTGCTCTTTTACCTCTCCATGCAGTGGAGTATGATACTTTAACACCAAATGCGTTTTGAAGCAAACCAATCAGTTCTTGTGGTGCTGGAGTTTTAAGTTTGCCTAGATAATCAGAATGACAAATAGACCTGACCAACTGTGGTGTGCCTTTCCTTCGATTTTTGCTTGTAACTGTAGTAGCTCGAGAACATGTATGAATCTTGATGTAAGTTCTAACTGAGAAAAGATCTCAATTCTTCGTCTTTGCAGCTCGTAAATACCACTTACACCCATCTTTTGCTCCACGACATTTTAACACATATCGACGTGTATCTGACTGGATGATATCAAACTCAAAACCATTTTTACGGGAGGCTACAAACACTAATTCTTGCAATGACTCTTTTTTGACAAATTCTTGTCCTACAACTAAATCAATACCATCTTCCCATGTATGATTCACGTACACATCTCCTTCTACAGCAGGTGCCACCTTAATATCATCATACATACGAAAGTCTTCATGCACATTATTTCCAACATCTTCACCATCTTCACCATCTTCAGCATCTTCACTAACAACATCTTCTTTCTGCGGTTCTGATGGTTCACCTTTGTAAAAAGTATACATACCATCATTAACATCATCACCATGTTGTGGCTCTGACGGTTGCACAAATCCCTCATTTTGCTCAACATCTGTGATGAGCACCACATGCAAAACACTTCTACACTGATTATTATTCACTTGCATTAGATAACCAAATACATCTTCATCATTCCGAACATATGATGGCTTCTTGGGATCCAATATCAGTGGAAAGTAGCTAAGTCTAAGCTGCGTCATAGCTCCATCTACCATAAGCTTTTTGCAAATTTTATCAACCAGCCCATTGTAAGTGATCTCTTCCATAGATGTCTTTATCACTAAAGTATGAATTTCAATCTCTTCTGAGTTCCACCTCATGTATTCACCGTCCTTTGAATAATATCCCCCCGAATCAAAACATATGATTGTGCATCGAGTGTTACTCATCGTTCTCTTAAAAGAAAAATAAAAACCATTAGAATATATTTATAGTTGTACACCAGTGGTACTAGTTGCACCAGTTGTCTAAGTAATACCAGTTGTACTAAAAGCTTCTGGTTACAGATCGACGCTTCCGAAAAATTCATACGTATTCTAGTACTCTAATCTACTTAAATAACCAATGTAAAGCCCGAACAAACGTATACATAAGTTTACTAACAGAAAAAAAACCACAAACATAATTTCTAAACTCTAAATGCATAAACTCATTTTTTTGTTGAAAAGAGAAGAATTTACCTTCAAATCACGTTCTGGGTCATCGAGATCAGCTGAAAAAATGCTGCAGGATATGTATTTGTCAAGGGTTGAAGATCGCTGAAGCTTCCAAAATTTTGGAAGGAAGAAAACTCCAATTTTTTTTTCTGGTTTCTACGTACGAGGAAGAAAGAAAGAAGAAGAGAGTAGGTCCCATTCACATTAGTTGTTGTTAGGTGGTTGGGCTGGGTAGGTTCAAAGTAAAACCAAAATTAATTGGTGTGGGATGGGTGAGATTAGTTTGGTTTAAAGGGAGAAAGATAAAAAAAATTACGTGGGACCCACTCATTTAAAAAGAATGGGTAAAAAGGAGAGGAGAAAAGAAGAGGAGTATATAGAATAAAGTAAGAGTGTGTAAAATTTTTTTTTATCAAGAAAAGCATATGAGGTTAAAGTCTTGAAGTGACGAAGAGGTGGTGGAAAACTTTGACCAATAGATAGTATTTCTGAAAAGCCCTAAAATGTATAATCCGAGTTACAAAGTCCTGATACAACAACAAACCCAAAGAAAAGTCTATTCATAAAGATGATGATCAAATTTCCAATTTTTGCATTCACTCGCTCTAGCGTCAATTTCTGTAAAACATTTCATATTCATCCTTGCATCCATAGCATTGCCATGCATCACCGACATAAGCTAGTTATATTAGTGATTTGATTTGCTGCTTCCTGCACAAGTTTGTTTATTTCCTTGGCTCTCAAGTTAAGGTCGCAGTGGAAAGAAAGGACTGAGTTCAAAGATCAAGAATTCACAGGTGTTTTATTTTTTCGCATTTGAAATCATTAAATTAAAATGGATATAAATTATTTTAGCGCAAACAGTATACAAATAGAATAAAATTCCAAAATATTGAAAATTCTGAAAATACAAATTTATATATCCAATCTTGTTTGTAGTGCAAGATCTCTACATCAACAACAACAAAACAAATCTCGGATCTGATTTATCATGTTGCAATTTTACCTAAACAAATACCAAACCGTAATCATGTCATATGCAAGTCCTAGGCAGAATCATGTTTGGAAGGATCAAAGATTTGACCAACAAACAAAACTGCTGCAGTTTTATCTTCTCTAATCATAAAAAGAAAAGGATGATCAGCCACAAAATCTATCATCCTGCCGGATCTTCCACTTGAACCTCTGCCTCCTATAACAGCAGTAACAGCCGCAGCTTCTGCACCATCTTCATCGATTTCGACCAAAGCTTTATGGTACAATGAAACCTCTTCCAGATTCCATTCATTGAAAGCTCTCGAAGCCTCAAACCCAAATTCCATCTTAAACTTTGGGATTCTGAATTCACCAAGTCGAACTTCTTGCCATGGAATGTGACTATCCAAGAATCCACGAGTAGATGCCATTCTCTTCACCAGGCGATTCAATCCATCCTTGGCTTTAGGGAGATAGAAATACATTGAGAATTGGCGATTGCTATCATCGAACTGTCGAAATGGGAGCTTAAGGACCTTAAAACCATCGTAATCCCTTACATATTGCTTCCTGTAGCTGCTCATGAACGGCACAGAGACTGAGGTGCCATCGAGAAGTTGAAAGTCTTGGTCTTCCGTCAAAGACTTGGGAAATTTGTGTTCCCATGCTCCTTTGAAGTACAATGCGTTTCCATAAATCCACATGGTGTGAGGTGTGACTGATCTGGGAGGAAGAATGCTTTTGATGAGACCATTGGTGTGCTCTGAAGCCCACAAATTCACCTCCTCGCGCACTTGTTCAAACTGTGTTCACATATCATATGAGAGCTAGTTTTATCAGAATTTGTATGGCTTAGGTTTCAAAATTTGTCACATGATTTAGTGGGCAGTCTGTTCTACAGTTTTACACAAACTTTGACCTAATATGAGTCAAAGAAATTTGAAGGATATGTCTGCGGAAAACCTAATATAATACCTAATTATTAGCATGTTCGTTTCCTAGTCGCAACTACTAAAATTATGTCTGTTCAACAATTGCTACTAAACTTTAACCTAATATTCTACAGTTTAACACAAAAACTCTTAACCTAATACTATAATCAAAGATAATTGGAAATCATTGGTGAAACTAGAAACTAACCTTGAATCGGAAATCAACTTGAGAGAAAGGTGCCTTGAAGAAATTCTCAAGGAGGTCCTTTAACAAGGGATTAAAAGATAGTGATTGCTCCATCCACACTCCATTAACGGATGAGATCTTAGGGCCACCGGTCTCGCTCCCGTCGACAAGGACCATTGTAGCAATCTCGCTGAAAACGGCGTTGAGCTCATCGATTGAGGAAGAACCAAGGATGGAGAGGATAACGGATCTTAGGGTTTCTTGTTCGGAGGTAGCAGCGACCATGGTGAGTGCAGCGTTGATTGATGCTGGGGAGAAGACGAAGTTAGAGTTTCTGGCCACTGCAGAGATTACTTTCTCCGTAAGGTACATAGCTGCGTCGTTTTGCTTCCTCATCGCTTTGCGCACATCAACTTTCTTCTTTGAGAGAGAGGGACTTGCGATTTCTGATGCGCTAAGCTTTTGTTTCTTCGCTTTTGGATCCATCTTTTTTATGTTTTCTGCTTATTTCTTTGTGAGCAGCAATGCATATGTGTCATGTGTGTATATATAGGTGATCAAGATAGAAGGGTTAGTTTGGTGTATCGGCCCATTAGGAAAAAGAAAAAACAAAAATGATAATATATACAGTAAGTATTATGAATGTGAAATAAGAGGGAAAAGAAAGATGGAAATCTTAGGTTATTTAATTTACTGTTTGTCATTGGGCAAAAAATTAACTAACTTGGTAATCCCTAATCTAATAATCTTCTATTATTAATTGAGAATAACATTTTAAAAATAATATTTACTTTATGTGTGATTTACAATAGGGGTGGGCACTTTGGCTTATTTTCGGATTTGGTTTGAGTTCGGTTCAGTTTGGTTAATTCGGATTCAATAAATTTTAATCAAACTCAATTGAAATAAGTTTGGTTCGGTTGAATTCGGTTTGGTTTAATTTGGTTTGGTTTTTATTCGGTTTAGTTTTAATTTAATTTTAAAAAAATCAGTTTAAAGAAAAGAAATGGTGTGTTGGTTTAGGTGAAATTTCATATTTCATCATATTTCAAAAAACTAATATTATGAACTAACTAAAAAGTTAAATAAAATAAATATATTAGTTTTTTTGTTTGGTTCGGTTTAAAACCAAACCGAACCAAACCGTTTGGGTTGTGAAAAACTTCAACCAAATTAAACGAATTATATATTAAAAATAGATCGGTTTATTTTGGTTTAAGTTCAGTTAGTTCGGTTGATTCAGTTCGTTCGGTTTTTTTGCCCCCTCTAATTTACAAACATGTGTGCTGACGTGTCGTCATGAGAGAACTTTTCAAAACACATATTAAAAAATGATTGATTTGTTAGATAATTACATCATATTTATTAACATTAATTTAGTTAGATATTAATTTATATCAATTATATATTTAATATTCAACATTTAATTTGTAAATATATTTTCTCTTTTTCTATTTCTTATTAACATATTTATAACAATTTAATACATAATATTACTTATATTACTAAACATTGTATTTTATATCATCTTTCTTAGTTTTCTTAATTTTATTAAAAAAAATCATATTATCCATTTAATAATAAAAAAAATCTAATTTTTCAATACATATTATAATTCAAATTTTTTATTTCAAAAGCAAAGTATCTTAGTCTGATGTTATATCGGTTAAAGAGAATGTATAAATCCAATTTAGTATATTTAATATGTAATTTTATTTATATAAATCATATTAAAATTAATTATGAAACAAAGAATTATCTAATATTTATATAATTATATTAAAAAATAAATAGAATTATAACTATTATTTGTAATTGCATAATTAGCAAACATATTTACAATTATAAATATCAGCTAACATTTTTCGTAGTTGTATTTATATATATATATTTGTATATTCGAATAAAAAAATTCTGGTTAATATTTTCTCTGCACAAGGTGTATTAGTTTGGTTAATGTGTGAAAGACATTTTAAAACAACTTTCACTTAATGTGTGATTTACAAGAATGCCATGCTGATGTGTCATCATAAGAGAGTTTTTTAAAACACATATAAAAAATATTTGATTTACTAGAATAATTACATCATATGCCATTAACATTAATTTGATTAGAGATTAGTTTATATCAATTGTATATTTAATATTTAACATTTAATTTGTAAATATATTCTTTCTTTCTCTGTATATTTCTTATCAATATATTTATTAAAATTTAATACATAACATTACTTATGTTACTAAATATTATTATTTATCTCATCTTTCTTTGATTTGAATTTTGTTAAAAGAATAATCACATTATTCATTTAATAAAAAATCTAAAAATTTTCATACCTTTTTTTATATATATCAAAAAGTAAAATATGAAAACTGACGTTGAAATGATTAGATAAAACATATTAATCTATTTAGTATATTCAAATGTGTCATTTTATTCATATAAAAAATAATATTAAAGTAAATGTAAAGAAACTAATAATTTTGTATCAATTATGCATTATATTATAAAATAAATGTAATTGTAACCATAATTTGCAATTATATAATCAGCACATAGATTTGCAATTATAAATATCAGCTAACATTTTTTAGTTTTATTTATATACATTATATTTACATATTCGATAAAAAAATATGGTTAATATTTATTCCGTATATGGTTCTGGTTCGGGTACATGGTTCAGGTAATCACCTAGTATAAATGTAAATTTGCAGTTTTTCGTTAAAAAAATGTGAGTGAAAAATATGATTTAGACAACAAAATCTAAAAGACCTACCCGGCAAATTTTAATTGAGCTTCAAATTCAGTTGTAAGATCATTATGAAAAATATTACAATGCTTGCTTCTTTCCATGAATGCTACCAACATATAAATGGATTAGACTGCCAGTAGATGATAGTGACAATCGTTGACAAGAATTAGGAAATGAGAGAAGAGATACCCTCTGGTTCCTGTGGCCAAACTTTTACGTCAGTCGTCAAGGTTTGGTTAAAATGCAAAAAAAAAGGGAAATTGTAATGAATAATAGTCTGCAGAGAACAATTTGCAAGAATGAAAAGTAACTTTTTATTTTTGTGCAAAGACATTACACACCCTCAGCTTCCCAACCTTATGACATAAAACTTGTATCAAAGCAACACAAACTTTTTTGGTCTGACACAATTTATCTTTTTGTTTCATTGATTTCTTTTTAAAAATAATAATTTACATCTTGTTTTCATATTCAGGATTTTAAAATTTGAAATCATGTTCTTCATTTCCAAATCCTCTCTTTATATCCTTTCTTTATATCCTCCTTCTTCCATCAAAGATTCAAAAGAGGCGTTTTTCACTTTTTTATTTTTATTTCAAATAATTTCTCCCACATCCAAAAATTTCTCTCTTTTCTTTTTCTACGGTGATTACTCGTTCGTCTTTCTTCTTGCTCCTCTCTTTCTCTACGACGAGGCTCTACCATCTCTCATTATCGCCAGTTCATCAGCTTCAAACCATGGTGAAAAATCTGTAACACAGCCGATTCTTTCTTCAATGGTGAGGTATGAAACGTATATCTTCGATACCTGGTTCTGTTCTGCTGATTTTTACTTTCTACTATTTTTGTAAATTGTTCTGTGTATTTCTTCAGTACGGTGGCTATTTTCGCTGTTATCCACATCTGGGTTTCTTGATTTTATAGATTTAGGATTTTTATAGATCTAGGATTTTATAGATCTAGGATTTTTAAAATTTTCTTTCGGTAGTTAACTATATACATCGTCGCTAGTAATCGTCTACTCGCAACGTCTATAATCGATCCAATATAAAGCTACATATTCAATTAGTCTACATAACTACTAGACAGGAATAGTAATCTACTCATATATGTGTGTTTGTTATTTACGTCACATTGGTAGTCAGTTTACAGTAGCTAACTATTTGACTTTCGTTCGTTTCAAGGGATATATGTACTTTTCGACAATCCGAACCCAACCATTTGCAAATAATGTGCTTCCTCAGATTAGTGATGCAAACTGTCATATCCGTCCATTTTATGTTAACATTGCTAATCAACTACAATAGCGAAACCTAGAAGCAAATCCTATGTTATTTACTGTCTACTAATAGTTGTCTATTTCTATTTATTTATCAGAATGAACAACCTTCTACTAATAGTTTTCTACTTTATATTTATTTATCAGAATGGACAACCTTCCAATAACAAAAGACACATCCACTTTTGAACATCTCAACGTCTCGGCGAATAATGTGCTTTTCCAGATTCGGGATCTAGTGTTTGATGTCTTTGTAAGGCTAGGAAAAGAATCTGCGGTCGATCCTATTTCTTTTGGTTGTTATCTGGAAAAAGCATGTTAAACCAGTTCTTTCAAATTTAGTTGTTGTCTCTTGTTTTAGTAGACTACCTATGGGTAGATGTCTATGTTTTCCATTATAATTATGAACCTTTTACACGTTTTGCAGTTAACTACTATTATGAACATTTGTTTTTGAATTTGTAGCCAACTATTTATCTATGGATTATGTTTCAATTTAATTTTCAATTGTAGTCGGCATTTTGTGTAACTGACTACTTGTAATTACCATTCAGATATACCATTACTCAGAAAACCAGAAATACCCCTATTCCACTGTTCACACTAGCCTCTTTCAGAAACAGTAACATAACGGTTTCTCCTTTGATCAAGTTCGTATTTATATAACTGAAATCCAATATGTCGTAATCTTATATTTTTATTCATGTCAGATTACTTTACATGTTACCGAGTATATTGTAGACCTCCCAGAACCGAAATTGGAGTCTGGAAAGGTGATTCAGACTGGATATACTCCTAGTTTCTACTGCAATAGAACAGTGATGTAGTTTTTAATATAAAGGATTCGGAATCCAGAGGACCAGTGTTACTCTATAAATTTATGAGGATTGAATTAAAGCTAAGACGAAAGATGGTTTGTTTCGAAAACTAAAAAGTAAACAGAATGGCAAACAACGATTTAAATTCAAATTAAAACAAGCACTAGACCAAAGCAATTCGCAGGAATTTCAGAGATAAGAATCAGATGACTATTCAGGGCACAAGTGTAACGCAAGTCTCGAACTCAAACAGAAAAGCTTATCGATCCACTGTCGTGATCTCGATAACTTTGTCTAACAACCTAAATCCTAAACTGTCGTTTGAACCTAGAAAATTGCAGACAAGCATTAGCTAGCAGGTGTGATCTGTTCACGATTTGCCCTAACTTCAACTGTCGTTGGCTAAGGACAAATCGCTCACCAATGTTTATTCTAGCAACCTATTACACTTTTGATGAATAGATTAACCTAAAATCGCAGATTGAGTGATCAATTCAACCTGAGCATTAAGTCTAACAATGGTGAAGACAATATATATCAAGCCCTATTTGCATCTAATCCTTTAACTCATGAAATCCTTTGAACGCTTTAATCTAGCTAAGAGATCTACTCAGACATGGAGAAAAGAAACACAGAAACAGATGGAAAGGAATTCATGAATTAAAATCGCAGAAGAGATAATAGGGTTCAGAATTCTTCTCAAAGTGTAGCAGATTTCTTCTCCCAAAGGCTTACAAGTAAAAACTCTATGGTTCAGGAAATTGTAAAAAGAAAACGTAGAAAGTCTGTAGAAAAACGTGATAATAAAACACAGGCGGCTATGGGCTTTTTATTCTCTTTCTGATCCCAGAATTAGGTAAAAATCGTTTTCCTTATTTTTCTCCCGTCTGGAGCAGGTGCTCCAAGAAGGGTCCAAACCGGGAGCAGGTGCTCCGGGGATGATTTCTCCAAAAACGTGTGAAATAGCTCCTTATTGCTCAAATTCATCTCTTTTTGCTCCAATGCCTCCTAAACACTCCAATCCTTTGATAAGGCCTCTAAGTCACCTGAAACTTCCTGAAAAGACTCCAAAAACTCCTAAAACAATCAGTAAACGCAAGTTAGAATGAGTCAAAATCTCCACTCATCAACTCCCCCGAACTTGAATCCTTGTTTGTCCTCAAACAAACTCAAATTCAACTCCAAAAGAATGACTGGATAAAGCTGGGAACTCGCAAAACTCAAAAGACCGTAAACCTGACCAAGGCATGTGACAATCTGCTGCAAAATCAATCAAAAATCTAACCTCCATGTACTTCTCCGTAGACGCTGCAGCTTTCCAGATTAGTCCCTCAATTTCATAACATCATCCATGTCCCATCATCGCTGAGTCTCATCGATAAAACCAGTGCTAAGGACCTTCTAGACTCGTTCCCATACTTATACCTCAACAAATTGACCATACTACACAAAAGTACCTTTCCTCTCCCCCGAACTTATTCACTTTTCAAGCTGTTTCATTTTTTTTTTTTTTGGCACATATAACAAGGTTCAAAGACGCGAGTATTGATGGTGATTGCCACCGGAATCCCCGGTTTGTCCCCTCATCATATATCAAAGGTGTAAGCGAATAATGGGGTCACAGGAAATTTTCCTACCCCTCGCTTCCATCCCTTGTGTGATCATTCCACTATAGAAGTAAAATAATGGGATCCTTGGAAATTTTCCTAACCCTTTACTTCTAAAAGAAAATCATTTCAATCTTTTCTGCCTTTTGTTCATTTTTTTTTTTTAGAAACAGCCTGAAACAATGCTTAGAACATAAGAGAGGAATACCAAATCTATCACACATGTCTTTATTTGTCAGGTAAGAATGAGGAGTCAAGCCCTATGAGCACTAACCTGATCGATGAAGAAAATGAAGAGTTGAGAAATTAGCTCAGGTTCAATGGATTAGTCAAGAATTCTGGGCTCCTCTAGTCTACTGCTTTGTCTTTGGATTTTCCATTAGTCGATCTAGATGATTCTGCAGCAATAATCACTAGAAGAAGATGGTCAAGATTCACAAATGGTCTGAAATCATCATAGAATTGGTCCTAATTCCCACAAGCTTTGACATGACTCATATAACAAACTGACTCAAAGAAACAAAATGACTCAAAGAAACAAACTAAAACTGACTCAAGAAAAACACAAGAAAATGCAAAAGATGACAAGATCCTCCCCCGAACTTATTATACACCGTCCCCGGTGTAAAAATAAGCTAGAGAAGTGTCCAGAAAACTTACCTGGTTCGCACATGTAGAGCACCCTGGCGGAGCAGGTGCTCCGGAACAGAGCTAGATGCTACCTCGTCTTTTGTTCGTCCGGAGCAGGTGCCAGAGCAGGTGCTCCGGTTTCCCTTGGGTTGCTCCTTCGTCACTTTTTACGTGGTGAGCACCCTGTGGAGCAGGTGCTCCGACTGGGGAGGGGGTGCTCTTTCGTCAGTTTTTACGCTTTGAGCAACCAACCCAACAGATGGAGCAGGTGCTCCGGTTGGGTGCTCTTCCTTCTTCTTCCTCACATCTTCTCTTCCACGTTGAATAACTTCTTACCTGTTTTCTTTTTTTTTTCTTTTTTTTTGAAACAAAGAATCTAAAAACAAAGTTAGTAGCTAAGAATAAGAGACACAAAGTTAGAGACTCTTGCCGGTGGGTTGCCTCCCACCAAGCGCTTGTTTTAAGTCATTAGCTTGACTTGGAAAGCCATTTAGGCTTGAGGAGGATCGCTTAAGGTGACTGATTCACCTTCTGCGATATTTGGACCAGCAAGGTATGGTTTCAACCTCTGTCCATTGACAACAAACTCGCCTCCTTTAGTGTCCAGCAACACTACAGCTCCATATGGTCGAACCTCCTTGATGGTGAATGGTCCAGACCATCTCGATCTCAGCTTCCCTGGAAACAATTTCAATCTAGAGTTAAAGAGCAATACCTGATCGTTTGGTGCAAAGCTTCTGTTGAGGATCCTCCTGTCATGGAAAGCTTTTGTCCTCTCTTTGTAAATCTTCGAGTTTTCATATGCCAGGTCCCTAATTTCCTCCAGCTCATGCAACTGCATTACTCTCCTCTCCTGAGCACTCTTTGCATCGAAATTCAGCAGCTTCACTGCCCAAGCAGCTTTGTACTCAAGTTCCACTGGAAGATGACATGCTTTTCCATACACCAAGTGGAATGGTGTAGTTCCCAAAGGTGTTTTGTAAGCTGTTCTGTATGCCCAAAGAGCATCATCAAGCTTCACTGCCCAATCCTTCCTTGTGGTGCTCACAGTCTTCTGCAGAATGTTCTTGATTTCCCTGTTGGAAACCTCAACTTGCCCACTCGTCTGAGGATGGTATGGGGTTGCCACCTTATGCCTTACACCATTCTTTTTCAACAAGTTTTCAAAGACTTTGTTGATGAAGTGAGAGCCTCCATCGCTAATCACCACTCGCGGCACACCAAACCTGGGAAAAATGACAGATTTGAACATCTTTAAAACCACCTTTGCGTCATTTGTGGGACTAGCCAGAGCTTCCACCCACTTTGACACATAGTCAACTGCCACCAGAATATACTCATTCCCATAAGATGATGGAAAAGGTCCCATGAAGTCTATACCCCACACATCGAAAATCTCCACTTCCAAGATGAAATTCTGAGGCATCTCATTCCTCCTGCTGATGTTTCCTTGTCTCTGACATGTGTCACACCTGGATATGAATCTCTGCGCATCTCGGAACATAGTGGGCCACCAATACCCAACCTGGAGAATTTTCGACACAGTCTTGAAAGTGGCAAAGTGGCCTGCATAAGAGGATCCATGGCAATGAAACAACACTCCTGGTATCTCCTCATCAGCTACACATCTTCTGAAGATTCCATCAGAGCAATGCCTGTATAAATAAGGCTCATCCCAAAAGTAGTGCCTCACATCCTTCAGAAACTTCTTCTTTTTGTTTCCCACAAAACCTGCAGGTTCCTGCTCTGCAGCAAGATAATTTGCAATCTCTCCAAACCATGGGAAACCAGAATGCCGATCTATGTCAACTTGGTTGCAAAAACTCGTCAGAGCAGGTGCTCCGGTGGGGAGCAGGTGCTCGTCGAACCCAGAAACATCTATGGCGTAAACTTGTTCATCAGGAAGGCTGTCATTTAGTGGAATGTCATCATCTATCTTCAGCCTCGACAAGTGGTCTGCAACACCATTATCAATCCCTTTTTTGTCTTTAATCTCCAAATCAAACTCCTGCAGCAAAAGGATCCATCGAAGGAGCCTTGGCTTGGCATCCTTCTTCGTCAACAGGTATTTCAGAGCTGCATGGTCTGTGTGAACAACAACTTTCGACCCAACAAGGTAGGACCTGAACTTCTCAAAAGCATAAACCACTGCAAGAATCTCCTTTTCAGTTGTGGCATATCTGCACTGAGCCTCGTCGAGTGTTCGGCTAGCATAATAGATGACGTGGAGCCTCTTTTCTTTCCTCTGTCCCAGCACTGCTCCCACTGCATAATCACTAGCATCGGTCATGACCTCAAAAGGTAGTTCCCAATCTGGTGGCTGGACAATAGGAGCGCTGACTAGAGCTCCTTTGATAGTGTGAAATGCCTCCAAACAAGCATCATCAAACTCAAATTTCACATCCTTGCACAGCAGCTGCGTCAGAGGTCTGGCAATCTTCTAGAAATCTTTGATGAAGCGTCTGTAAAAACCTGCATGGCCCAGAAAACTGCGAACCCCCTTGACTGATGTTGGTGGCTGCAGACTCATCATCACCTCGATCTTTGCCCTGTCCACCTCGATCCCTTTCTCTGAGATTTTGTGTCCCAGCACGATCACATCTCTCACCATGAAATGGCATTTCTCCCAGTTAAGCACCAGATGCTTCCCCTCACACCGCTGCAAGACCCTGCACAGATTAGACAAACAGACAGAAAAGGAGCTTCCATAGACAGAAAAATCGTCCATGAAAACTTCCATTATGTCTTCAATCAGGTCAGTGAAAATCGACATCATGCAGCGTTGGAATGTTGCTGGAGCATTACACAAGCCAAATGGCATTCTGCGATATGCAAAGGTGCCATAAGGACATGTGAATGTCGTCTTTTCCTGGTCATCCGGGTGGATTGGGATCTGAAAGAAACCTGAATAACCATCTAAGAAACAGTAATAAGGATGGTTAGCCAAACGTTCAAGCATCTGATCGATAAATGGTAAAGGAAAATGATCTTTGCGAGTTGCAGCATTCAATTTCCTGTAATCTATGCACATTCGATGCCCAGTAACAGTTCTAGTTGGTATCAATTCATTCCTATCATTTTTTATCACAGTGATGCCACCTTTCTTAGGAACTACATGAACCGGACTAACCCAATTACTATCTGAAATCGCATAGATCACACCAGCTTCTAGAAGTTTCATTATCTCTTTCTTTACAACATCTTGTAGATTCGGATTTAACCTCCACTGATGTTCTACAGAAGTCATTGATTCATCTTCTAAATGTATTCTATGCATGCAAAGATCAGGAGAAATCCCTGGAATGTCATCTAGTGAATATCCTATAGCTTTCCTATACTTTCTAATTTCACAAAGAAGCAAGGCAATCTCTACATTGTTCAATTCAGAGTTCACTATCACAGGGAATGTCGAATTGGGTCCTAGAAACGCGTACCTGAGCCCCACAGGAAGGGGTTTGAGCTCAAGCTTTGGAGCTCTCAATTCGCTCCAAGGTCCATCAATCAAACCGTCGGGAGCAGGTGCTCCAGGATTCAGAGCAGGTGCTCCGTCGGCTTTTTCTGCAGGTGAGCTCTCCTTGCCTTCTAAGCTCATGTACGCCACCAGCCTTTGCATCCTCGTGCTTGCATTCAGCATTTTTGCAAACCCATCGGCATCTTCACTCAAATACCCATGTTCTCCTTCAGCTTTGGTGAGTGCAACTTCCAGAGGATCGATGGCCAAAACCTCTTCAGAAACCTCTTCAGCAATGCCTGAACCATCATCTATGACAAATGTCTGTTCGTCCAGCATTGGTTTCTTGAAGAGTTTATTCATCTCAAATCGCACCACCATATCTCCCAGCTGGAGATCTATCACTCCTTCTTTCACATCTATGATTGCACCAGCTGTGCATAAGAAGGATCGACCCAAAATCAAAGGATCCTTGGGTTCTTCATCAAGCTCCAGAACCACAAAATCTGCTGGAATGAGTGTATCACCTATCTGAACATGCAGATCCTCAAGTATACCAACAGGGAATTTGGTTGATCTATCAGCGAATACCAGCGAGATTTTCGTCGGTTTGAATCTGGTGTAACCCAATCGCTTGGCTACAGAGTAAGGCATCAGATTCACACTTGAACCTAGATCGCAGAGAGACCTTGCAAACAGTACATTCCCAATCCTGACTGAGAGAACAAACCTTCCTGGATCACTTCTCTTCTTTAGCACTTTGTTCTGAAGTACAGCACTGCACTCCTTCGAAACCATCATGACACTCTCTTCCTCAACAGCTTTCCCAGACACTAACCCCTTCATGTATCTTTTAAGGGCTGGTATCATCTGAACAGCATCAGCTAGAGGGAGTTTTACAGTCAAATCCTTCAGCATCTCCCTGCACTTTGCATCCTCTAAGTCCTTGCGAGTCTTTGGTGGGACTGGGTAAGGTACCTTAGGCGTGTAAACTCTTGCAGGAATGTTTGCTGGAGCAGGTGGCTGGAGCAGGTGCTCCCTCGTTGACTCAGGGTGCTCCATCGTCAAATCTACGTCTGGAGCAGGTGCTCCAGATTTTGGAGCAGGTGCTCCGATGGAGGAAGAGTGCTCCTTCGTCTTTTTTACGTCATGAGCTGGTTCCTCTTCTTGGAGCAGGTGCTCCACGTCCTTTTCCTTCTTCTTTTCTGAGACAGAGCTTGTTGGTGCAGCATGTAGAGTCTTCCCACTTCTAAGCCCAATAGCATTCACAAACTCATTCCTGGAGTTTTCACCTTTTCCAGGGAGAGTTCCAGGTGATCTCTTCACAGCTTCTGCAGTCTGAGCTACCTGAACATCCAGCTTCTTCACATGAGTCCACACAGCCTCATACTTGCCATTCAAATCATTGTACATGGTGTCCACTTTGGCATTAATCTCCATGGAAGACTTTTGCTGATTAACCAGCAGCTGTTGCATCAAGTTTTTCAGCTCATCCTGCGAGTTATTTGAGGAACTCGAAGAAGGCTGTAGACTTGTGAAAGGCAACTTCTGCTGATTTCCACCTTGAAATCGATTATGATTGGTGATGAACTGCTTTCCTTGTAAGTTGCTGGAGAAGTTCTTCTGAAATCCTGACTGATTCTGCACTCCTTGCTGCGGATAGACCTGATCCTGAGGGTTCTCAACATTGTTGCTTCTATAGGATAAATTCGGGTGGCTTCTGAAGTTGTTGAAACTGCGATTCTGCACATACCCTTGTCCATTCACGAAATTTACCTCCATCTGATCATTATTCTCTGCATCTACAAACTCTTGAGCAAGAGGTGCATCACCAACCTCATCAGCAAAATGCACAGATCTCTGGTTCTCTCTCAACAGCAGATTCACCTTTGCTGTAAGCTCATCGATTTTGCTCAACTCCACACTATGAACTGATTTCCTAGACCTGTCATACTCTTGGGATTTGTTGCTGGAGCTTGCAGCTAAGTTCTCAATCAACTCATAAGCAGCTTCTTTGGACTTAGTCATGAAATCGTCATTGCTAGCTGCATTCAAAGCATTCCTGTAATCCCAGTTGACACCATCATAAAAGGTTGACAGAATCTGCTCATCAGAGAACCCATGGTGAGGGCACTCTCTTCGGTACTCCTTGTACCTCTCCCAAGCTTCGCAGAAAGCCTCACCTGAGTGACATCTACTAGTAGACATCTACTATATAATCAATTTATTTCATGGGTGATGTGTTAATGTTCAAGCAACCGAGGAGATTTCAGACCTCCCAGATCTGAATGTCGAGCTCGCTAAAGATCAAGTTCGTATTCACCTATTAGTAGCAGTCTTTTGATAATTGATTATTTTCACTTATCTTGTGTTACTGTTTAGCCCACCCTCGAAAATGCAGATATCCTAGAATTGATATAATTGATATCGATTATTAATAGTCGTTTATCTAATTGATATATGTATTCGACTATGTCTCTTATTCTTTTAATCGTTCAGGTTACAGATGTAAATGTTGGCCTCCCTGATCCCAATTATGAAGTAGCTAAAGAACAGGTATGTAATCGACCTTTAATAATCATCTATTTATGTAAGACATGTAATCGAGTATCTATTATTGTAGTAAACTACTTTATAATCAATTATTTTTACTTATCTTGTGTTACTGTTTAGCTCACCCTCGAAAATACAGACATCTCAAACCTGAATTCTGAGATTCATAAAATACAGGTCCATATTTAGCTATTAATAGTTGTCTATGTAGTTGATATATGTACTCGACTATGTTTTTTATTTTATAGTTTATATCTATCTATTAATAGTTGTCTATCTAATTGATATATGTATTCGACTATGTGTTCTATTTCTTTTGATCATTCAGGTAACCGATGTGAATGTTGGCCTCTCTAATCCCAATTATGAAGTCGCTTAAGAACAGATATGTAATCGATTTTCTTATAGTTGTCTATTTATGTAAGACCTGTAATCCAGATTTCTTATTGTAATACACTATGTTTACATATTTTACATATATATTACAATACTCAGTTCAGTATGTAGTTAACTATATTTTAACCATAATCGACTACTGTAAGGGATATTGAACCCAGTAATAGACGATACCCCAACTTTTTCTCATTCATAGAAAATCCTCCAGCTTTTTTCTTTAATTTTTTTTCGCTTGGACTATATTTTAATCATAATTATATACACTCCAATCGATGCTTAAAAATAGTCACTGCTATCGTTCTAAAGTTGATGGCAGCGTCTTCAACTTTACAAAAAGTAGACGTCCTTTTCATATCAGGAAAAAGCATTGTTTTGGATAAGGAAGCAAGGGGTTTTTTGTATTTTTCCCAGTTTCTGGACGATTGACTATTACTATTTACTTAATTGACTGTTCTTGTATGGTATTTACCTAATTGTCAGTATAAAAGGTATTATTTATGCAAATCACCAAAAAAAAAAGCACACCAATGTTTGGCTGGTGATATTGTGTTTATTGGGCTACGAGAGTAATTTCCCACTTACAAAAAAAAAGACGTTAAACTTTATATAATAAAAAATTGCGCAAAAGACTTTAAATTTATTATATAATTTCAGCATGAATAAAACTATAAAACCTTTTCTAGTTGAAGGACAACACATTCGTAAAATATTAAAATGATAAAAGTTCGACGATTATGTGAAAGAGTTTAGTACAAATGGCGCATATATTATGCTTTCCTTTTTGTGAAAAGGAAAAGGAATCAAACCAGCTTGAGGATTTCAATCTAAGCTTGAACATTTCTTAGCAATTGTGGCTTTAAGCCCATGCTTCATCTGGAGAATAAGACCAGGTTTTGGCTCAATCTTTTGTCCACTGATGACCCTAATCTCATAGTTTTGTAATATCTCCACGATCACTGTCTTCATCAGATTCATAGCCAAGTTCTTACCTAGACATGTTCTTGGGCCGGCCATGAACGATAGAAACTTGAAAGAAGGCTCATGTTTCAACTCTCCTGTCTCTGAAATCCATCTCTCTGGCTTGAAATCTATCGCGTCTTCCCCCCATATGGCTTTCATTCTCCCCAAGGCGTAAATAAAGATCATAATATTGGTATTTGATTTGACTTTATGTCCACTTGGAAGCACATCCGGTTTGATTGGAGACTTGCGTTCAAATGGAATTGGTGGGTAGAGCCTCAGTGATTCACTCAATGCGGCATGTAAATACACCAGCTTGTTCATGTACGATGACTTGTCTTGGCCATTTCCCTTTTTTGGTAGATTTGTGTTCATCTCTTGGAGAATCTTGGTTAGAACATTAGGGTTTTCAGACAGAATCCAAAAGAACCAAGTGAGTGTAGCGGCCGTGGAATCTCTCCCAGCTGCCATGATACCTACTGCGTAGTCTCTGAGGAACTTATCATCTTCTGGATTCAAGAGCTCGTACTTGTTTGTATCAAGTTTTATGTGGTATGTCAAAAGATCTTTACAATCTCCTTGGGAACGAGTAATCCCTTGTGATCTGATCTCTTCTCTCTTGGATGATATAAATTTTGTACAAACACGATCAAGAGTGGCGTTAGCTTCCATCATATTCTTCTCTGTTCCGATTCCAATCCATTTTTGAAGATTCCACAAGAATCTCGGTGCAATATGCCTATACACAACCGCTTCTCCAATATCGTCAAACGCTTTGGCAAACTCAGCCTCTGGCATTTCAATGGAGAGACTTCTAGGATCGGACCCAGTTAGAAAAATGTAGGTTGTATCGAACATGAATCTCTGGAACACATCTTGCAAGTCCACAACCATCTCCTCCTCTGCAAAATGATTGAGAAGAGGTACAAGCCCGTCTGTGAGTTTACTTCTCGTGGTAAATGTTGAGAAGTTTTGGAACCCTTGATGGTTGAATGTAGCCTGAGATAACTTCCTTAAATTCCTCCATAAATCCGAGTCCGAGTTGACAATACCATCTCCAAAAACTTCAAAAATTTCATGGAACTCAGGACCTTTGATGTAGTTTGAGAAGTTTGAGGTCAACATGTAATGGATATTAGCTGAATCAACTGTCACCAATGTATCCATTCCAGCGAACCACGGGCCCTTGAATTGAAAAGTCAGGTTGGAGCACTCGAGAACTTCAACGCTGTAGTCATAGATGTGATGGAGCCTCAAGAGCACACCAGGAAGCATACCGAGAACAGGCCAGTTCCAAGGGTAGCTTTTATGGGTTTTTTGGATGAGTAAGCAACAAAAGGGTTTCGTGTGAAAGAAGAAATAGAATGTGAAAAGACAGAAGAAAGCTATAAATGCTTCATACAACCCTATTGAAGCCATAAGAGAGGGATGTTTTTTTTTTTTTTTTTTTGTTGAATAAGAAGAAGAAGGAACTTGATTTGTAGACACATGATCGAACATCAAGATTTCATTACATTTATATAACCGAACCAAATATAATTTTCATTACATTTAATTGAGCCAGAGAGAAATCTTTTGATTGACGCCAAAGATATGTTTGAAATATCATGTTTGTATTTCGCTATAATCAGAGGAATCTAAGAGCGTTGAAGATCAATGGTCCCCGGTCTCCTGTAAAGAAGGATCAAATAATTGAATGATGATAATTCTTATTTATGGTAATCCAGCGCAAAGTAACTTACTTGAAGGGGTTTCTTGATGATGAAGTAATTGAGATAGAAGATGAATTCCCCATTGAGCCCCATTGGGCTTACGTTAGATATCTTTGCTTGTATTAATTTTCACATGCTGAGTTGACGCGTACAGATCACGCCGTTACTACTAGTTTTCCCATTTAATTGTTTTGTCACCACAAAATTAACTAATTTTATTAGTCTCATTGATCTAATAGTTGATCAATGATTCATTAATTAAAGTTTATAAATAAAAAAATGTTTTAGAAAATGTGATTTAATGTTAGAAGTTAGAACCATGGAGATGAATTTATAAACTCAAAGTAGCAAAGTGAGATACTCTGAAACTCTAGGTAAACAGCAACCACCATGCAAATGGATCAGAAGCAGTTAAGCTCTTTAAAGATGATAACATAAAAACTAATAATTAAACATTACAGGATGTTGGAGACTTGGAGTTGGCTTAGGACACTGTTAGGGTCTGAGGAAGAAGAAGATAGTTGTTACATTATGATTTTGTAAAGTTATAATTATTTTCAGTTGTGCCATGTCACACTTATAATAATATTCTTTGACGATAACTAGTTTAAAAAGTTGAGGACACTACATCGTAAAATATTTAATGATAAAAGTATTCAACGATTACGTGACAGAGTTTAATACAAGTGGAGCATTGCTTAATAAATCTTAAGGTAGAAAAAACGTATCAGAAATCATTGATTAATTACCAATTTCTTAGGACCATGCTTTGTGATCTCCTTGTTAATCGCATATATTATACAACTTGAGCATTTCACTCCGAGCTTGAACATTTCTTAGTAATTGTGGCTTTAAGCCCATGCTTCATGTACAGCATAAGACCAACCTTTGGCTCAATCTTTTGTCCACTGAGGATCCTAATCTCATAGTTTTGTAATATCTCCACGATCACTGTCTTCATCATATTCATAGCCAAATTCTTACCGATACATGCTCTTGGGCCGGCATTGAACGATAAAAACTTGTAAGAAGGCTCCTGTCTCAACTCTCCTGCTTCTGAAATCCATCTCTCTGGCTTGAACTTCACCGCGTCTTCTCCCCATACGGCTTTCATTCTCCCCAAGGCGTAAATAAAGATCATAATTTTGGTATTTGATTTGACTTTATGCCCACTTGGAAGCACATCTGGTTTGACTGGAGACTTGCGTTGAAATGGAATTGGTGGGTATAGCCTCAATGTTTCATTCAATGCGCCATGTAAGTACACCAGCTTGTTCAAGTACGATGACGTGTCTTGACCATTTCCGGTTTTTGGTAGATTTGTGTTCATCTCTTGGAGAATCTTGGTTAATACATTAGGGTTTTCAGACAGAATCCAGAAGAACCAAGTGAGTGTAGCGGCTGTGGTATCTCTACTAGCTGCCATGAAACTTGCTCCCGAGTCTCTGATGTACTTATCATCTTTTGGATTCAAGAGCTCGTACTTGGTTGTATCAAGATTAATTATGTCGTATATAGAAAGATCTTTACTTTCTCCACTCGAATGAGTAACCCCTTGTGATCTGACCTCTTCTCTCTTGGCTGATATAAATTTTGTACAACGACGATCAAGAGTGGCACTAGCTTCCATCATCTTCTTCTCTGTTCCGATTCCAATCCATTTTTGTAGCTTCCACAAGAATCTCGGCGCAATATGCCTATACACAATCCCTTCTTCAATATCATCAAGAGCTTTAGCGAACTCAGCCTCTGGCATTTCAATAGAGAGACTTCTAGGATCGGACCCGGTTAGAAGAATGTAGGTTGTATCGAACATGAATCTCATGAACAAATCTTGCAAGTCCACAACCAGCTCTTCCTTTGCAAAATGATTGAAAAGAGGTACAAGCCCGTCTGTGAGTTTACTTCTCGTGGTAAATGTTGAGAGGTTTGGGTACGCTTGATGGTTGAATGTTGCCTGAGCTACCTTCCTTAATTCTCTCCATAGCTCCGAGTCTGTGTTGAGGATACCGTCTCCAAAAGCTTCAAAAATTTCTTTGAACTCAGGACCTTTGATGTAATTTGAAAAGTTTGAGGTCAATATATAATTGATATTAGCTGGATCAACTGTCACCAACATATCCATTCCAGCGAACCACAAGCCCTTGAATTGAAAAGTCAGGTTGGAGCTCTCGAGAACCTCAACGCCAAAGGCATAGCTGCGATGGAGCCTCACGAGCACACCAGGAAGCATACCGAGAACAGGCCAGTTCCATGGGTAGCTTTTAAGGGTTTTTTGGATGAGTGAGTAACAAAAGGGTTTCATGTGAAAAAAGAAATAGACTGTGATGAGAAGACAGAAGAAAGCTATGCATGCTTCATACAACCCTATTGAAGCTATAAGAGAGGGCTGTTTTTTTTTTTTTTTTTGAATAAGAAGAAGAAGGAACTTGATTTCTAGAGACATGATTGAACATCGAGATTTCATTACATTTATATAGCCAAACCAAATATATTGTCTCATTACATTTAATTGAGCCAGAGTGGAATCTAATGATTGACGCCAAAGATATGTTTGAAATATCATGTTTCTATTTCGCTATGATCAGAGGAATATATAAGATCGTTGAAGATCACATAACTGAATTCTTATTTATGGTAATCCAGCGCAAAGTTACTTACTTGAAGGGGTTTCTTGATGATGAAGACTTGAAGTAATTGAGATAGAAGATGAATTCGCTTTTAAGCCCCATTGGTCTTACGTTAGATATCATTGCTTGTATTAAAAGCTATAGAGCCGTTAATCAACTTATCACATGCTGCATTGACGCGTACTGATCACGGGGCTTCCTCTAGTTTTCCCATTTAATTGTTTCGTCACTACAAAATTAGTTAATTTTAATTAGTCTCATCGATCTAATAGTCGATCAACGATTCATTAATTAAAGTTTATAAAAAAATGAAATTTAATTTTTAGAAAATGTGATTTGATGTTAGAATCATGGAGATAAATTTATAAACTCAAAGTAGCAAAGTGAGATATTCTGAAAGTTTAGGTAAACAGCAACCACCATGCAAATGGATGAGAAGCAATTCCGTAGGAAACTATGTTTTTTGGTTTATTCCATATCGATAATCTAAGATAATTTAAGTGAAGAAATTGTTCTATAAATAAGAGTCTTCACCTTCTCTCCCTCTAATAAATAATTACTTAGTCAAATTTTAGGCTCATAGTTATTAGAGAACTTATTTTGTATATATTTTATTAATCAAATTTATAATTAATTTATATTTTAATTTAAATTCAATTTCTGATATTAATTTAAGTTTTAATTTTATAAAATTATATTGGTAATAAATTGGTAATTTTATAAAATTATATTGGTAGTAAAAGATTAGTAAAAAAATTGTAGGAAATAGCTAAGTAATGTTTCGTAGGAAATTGGAAGGAATACTAATCGATAGAAAATGATACTAATTTGGTAGGAAAGTTCTACTAAAATTTATGTAGGAAAACTGTCATACCAATATTTTTGTAGGAAATTTCCTACCATTTTCTTACCTTTTACAATTTCCGACGGCCAATTTCTTATGACAAAATTTCGTAGAAATTTGGTAAGAAAGAGCTGTTTCTTACAATTTTCTGACGATATTTTCCGTATGTTTTCGGCATGTTTTCGGCATGTTTTCTTGTAGTGATGATAACATCAAAACTGGTAACTAAACATTACAGGATGTTGGAGTTGGCTTAGGACACTGTTAGAGTCTGAGGAAGAAGAAGATAGTTACGTTGTTACATTATGATTTTGTAAAATTATAATTATTTTCAGTTGTGCCATGTCACACTTATAATAATTAATATATTCTTTGACGATAACAAGTTCAAAAAGTTTATCCAACAAACCAGAAAGTTTGGGAGGAGATGCTTAGATTTCTTGATACGGAACAAGGGAGAAGCTATTAGGTTTCATGTAACGCAAGGTAACTAAGACATCAAAAGGATAGAACAACAAGTAAAGAACTTTGCAGAGAAATAACTTTAACAAATCATATTAAAACATGCTTATAACAAACACCAAACTTCATTCATTTCTTCAAAAATTTAGAATTCAGTTTTCTTACAAAAAATAAATTCTCCTAAAGAAAAACTCACAAGATTGCATATTTTACCAATATGGCCTCTGTGTGCAATGTTATGAGTCCAACGGTTACCACAAATCTCATTACCATATTCAAAAAAGATCCACGGCTCAAATCCAATCTGCCTTCTCTACAACATTCTGGGCTTATTGCAATCAAGAATGATCCAAGAAAAGTTATGAATAATTTTGCTTCAAGGAGAAATATTGTGGTTTCGTGTTCAGATCGACCTAATTGCACGCCGAATCAATTCTCTGGATATGATGCTGTTATGAAATTTTATTCGTCTATTAACGAGAGGAATAAAGATCGACTCCGTAGTTGCATCTCCAACGATTGCTTTATAGATGATTTCTCGTTCTCTAAACCTTTTCATGGAAGAAACGTAAGATTATTTTCTATAAAAATTTCCATGAATATTAAGTTTATATACGATATGTGTATTGATCTCTTAGAATTTAAGATTTGTTCCTGTTAATGAACTAAGAATGTTTGTATTTTTACAGGAAGCTATGAAGTTCTTTGAAGATTTGGTGAAGAGTATGGGACAAAACGTTAAGTTTTGTGTTGAAAATGTTTGCGAAGGAGATGGATATAGTGCTGCTGTTAATTGGCATCTTGGTACGTATTAGTACACTATTAATGCCTAATATACTTAATCTAATGATCATTAATTGGTAGAGCTAATACTTTAAACAAAAATTATTTTTCTTTTATTTTATTATTATGGTAAAGAATGGAAAGGACGCAAAATTCCCTTTGCCAGAGGATGTAGCTTCTATGAATTTACAGAACAAGGAGGAAAACTGGTTATAAGGTAAATAGTTTTTTTTGTACGGGGGTATATTGATATCTTAAAATTATACTTTTTCAGGCGAAGTATATTTTAGCAAGAAAGCTTTATCAAGACCATTAAGAAAATAAATCTTATTTTGACAAACTATTTTCAGAAACGCGAGGATTTTGACTGAATCCCCAATTAAGCCGGGTGGAATCGCATTGGTAAAATATTTCTTATCAATTTTTAATGAAAAAAATGAATGAGAATTGTATTATTAATTTTGATAGCCTGCATTTCTTTTTGATGTATTATTTTCAGAACCTGTTAAAGAACATAACCTTCTTGTTCGACGAATTCCCCCAAGTCGCTGACTGTAAGTTTCCAATTCTCTCGTTATTTATATAAATAATATCATTTAAAATAATTATAAATTTGTAATATTTTCTTAATTTTTTTTTGGAATATTTCAGGGTTTTTGGAGAAACCTTATGCTATAATCCAATTAACATTAAGAATATATGGTTTGTTTTTGGCGCCACTCATAGGCCATATAATGGCAAGCTACCTGATGCTATTAAACAATACGACCGAGTTCTTTTTATTAGTGTTAAAAATTATTATCAAGATTCGAAGTTTCTTCTCCAAATAAAGAAATAAAGATTACTTGTTTTCATTAAATCTCTTTTTCGTACCCTTGATATATTTTACAAATCACTTTGCACAGAGTGAGACATCTATAAATTTTTTTATAATATCCAAGTTTGAAATAAAAAATATGGACTAAAACAATATATATATGATGTAAACCACATTGTTATATAAAAATAAACTATTTTGATAAAAGTATAAAGATAAAATTATAATATATAATGTTATATATAGTGCATTTTACTATTAGAATAATTAAATTAACTCTAACCACTACAAAAAAAAATGTGTATTACATTACTTAATTTGTATCATTAAAATAATATGATATTTTTTGAAATCACTTATTACCAATTGATATAAAAATATGTAATTTAACATGTAACTGATTTTACCATTAGTTGAATTAACATCAATTCAATAATAAATGAAGCAAATTTTTATTAATTTATATTATTTTATGAAAAGTGATACAAAAATATGAATGCATATCACTAAGATAATTGATGTAACTACATTTTTTGTTAATATCATTTAGAAAAATGATACAAATATTACATTAATAAAAAAATGATGCTAAAAATTTTAACTAACTTTGATGTTTTGTCCCACATTAACAACTAAAAGAGGAGGTAAGGAGTTTAGTTTCTTATAAATAACTCTAAAAATCAATATTGATGTAAAATCATAAGTAAAAATTTTAAATTATTTATAAAATAATTATAAAGTAATATTAAAATAATTCAAATAATTTAATACGAATTTTTAATTGTTATATATATTTTTAAAATTGATAATTATTATATAACATTACCATTGATGCAAATCTTTAACATCATTTTTTGGCTACCGATACAAATTAATATTGATTATAATGATTGATGCAAATATTTACATTATTTGCTTAATTGATGTAAATATTTACATAATTTGCTTAAATTAATGTAATAAATTTGCACAACTGATGTAAATATTTGCATCACCACTTTCAGAATCACTTATTTAAATGATGTAAAATTCTTTTATAAGAGACAAAGCTGAAACAGAGCAAAGAGTTTTTGCTGGGTTTAAGGAAGTGGGCCTCGGTGATGGAACGATAGACGGCCCAAGTCCTGATAATAGAAAAAGACAAAATGCTGTTATGAAAGGGAACAGAGCTGAAGCAGAGCAGCTCCGTACTTGTACGACCATGGAGCAAAAGGGAAGCCAGCTGGGACTGTTCCGATCTACAATCGATATGAAACCCTACTATCAACGGTCTAGATTTGTTCTACATTAGGGCTTCCTTCATTCTTCTTATCTATATAAGTTCATTGTAAAGAAATTTTGTAACCAAGCCATTTTTGAGTATAATTTCAAATACAAAGCAAACTCTTTTTGTTATTATGGTATCAGAGCCACTGTAAGAACCCTAACCGGTCAAGATGGCAGATCCCGCTCCATATCCGTTTCTAGTGAACAGTAATAAAAAGAAAATTATGTATGAATAAGATTTAGTCCCCTTAGCATAAATAATATAAATTATAAAACTAAATGAAACAGATAACTAACTTTTGAGTCGATTACAACACTTTTGAATCCTAAACCAACAACAAATTGGTTTTTTTTTTTGCAAAGTCTTATGATATTCACATTTATTTTTCAAATATTCTTCAAAAGTTTTAAATTAGAGATTGAGTTGAAAAAAAAAAAGAATTATGGAAAACAAAGATTATAACTAAAATTTTAATGATTAATTTAATAAGATATATTTGATTCTCTAACCAAATTAATATGAGTAGCATTGATTATAATTATTCTAGTAACATAAGTATTTTTTCAAAAACTCTTGAGAAGCTTTGTGGGAATAAGCTTTGTGGGAATGACACTTCATCATGACAAACTTATTAAATACACATGAGGCAAATATTATTTTTAAAATGTCATTCTCAAATAATAGTATAAGATGCAATACGATTTACTTGATGACTTGTATATAAACAATCAGTACATTTTTAAATTTATAATAAGATATTATAAAATAACTGTAATCTTATAACATAAATTTAATTTTACATATATATATATATATTTTTTATGTCAACACATATCGATATCCTTTTGTTATGTTTTAGCTAAAATTAAACTAGACCAAACTTAACTAAATAAACTTCTTATATGGCTAAGAGATCAATACATCATAATGCTAAAACAATCAACAATTGAACATAGATTCGTAACATAAATATTCGGATTTGATATTTAGTGAAATCATGGTGAACATACTCTAAGAATCGCACTCAAGCTTCAGCTTTATATTGTTACCATCCGTAAGGATATGGAACTTAATATTCTCCATCTGCATATGTATCTCCTTGGATACAGATGCTAAGATTTTTGAGGAATTCATTTGTTTAGCTTTAGAGAATAAGTAAGTTTTCAAGGCAAAAAAGTGTTCATACGAGTGATATCAAGAAACATTACCTTTCCATTTCAAAGTGCAACGGCGCTAAGCCATCACTTTTGTGTATACCTATTGGATTTCAAGAATATGCGCAAGCAAAATAAGAATTGTATAACAATGATAGATGCAACAAAACGAACATTACAGCAAGCAATATACCTTGGTTCTCAAGCTTCACTTTTGATTGGTCTCATCCATTTTTCTTTTCTTTTTTTGAAACAAGGGTTAGCTATTCATTACAAAAGAAAACCAAAGTCACAAGCCCAGCCCAGCCCATTAAAACTGATGCATCAAATCAGTTTTCCGATTAAAGACCAGACCAGAGTCGAGATTCTTTCCACAGACAAATCTACGGTGACTGTAAAGAATGAGAGCAGTGTGGAGCCACTTGAGTACCATTTCCAGTTGCAAACTCTCTCCGAAAATCATAAGAATTTCCGCAGCAAGAAGCTTGACCACGAATCGTTATCTATCACCCATGATTTCTGCTGAAGATCCAGAGCTCAGAGATTTCTTGGGTTTCTTAGAATCTCTCAAAAACTATGAGAAATCTGGTGTGCCCAAAGGAGCCGGAACTGATTCCGGTGAAGGGTTCGATCTCGGCAGAATGAAACGTCTCATGCTTCGTCTCAACAATCCTCATTTCAAGTACAAGGTTTCGTGCTCGCTAAATTTACCATTTTTCTTTCTTGTTATTGGTGAAATTAGAAGTAATCTCATCTTTAAAGTTGGAATTTTTCGGATTAATGATTCAGAATTGGGTGGATTTTAAAATGTGAAATTAACAATCAGTAATCATAGGTTGTTCATGTGGCTGGAACAAAGGGAAAAGGGTCAACTTCTGCTTTCCTCTCTAGTATCTTACGAGCAGGAGGATATTCAGTTGGTTGTTATTCTAGGTAAATGTTGAGACTTTGGATTATTAAGTATCTATATCTTGAGTTTGAATCTTTCATTGATCATTAATATGAGCATTTCTTCTTTTGAGTAGCCCACATATTCTGAGTATCAAAGAACGCATTTCCTGTAATGGAGATCCTGTTTCTGCATCCACGCTTAATGGTCTTTTCTACTCAATCAAACCGATCCTCGATCAGTCTATCCAAGAGGAAAATGGTTCTTTGAGTCATTTTGAGGTTACTATTTCTCCTAAGATTCTACCTTTACACAGTTTCCTCTGTTTTCTTATATAGATACTTCTTCTTGGCAGATTCTCACGGGGATCGCCTTTTCTTTATTTGAGAAAGAAAACGTCGACATTGCGGTTATAGAAGTTAGCAAGTTTCCTCATCCTTAGACGATTTAAAGAAACTTGCTTTTGATATTGTATAGAAAGTACTCGTCTTGATTGATTGAATATCTTATGTATAGCATTTTTGTAAATATTTGCTTTGGTACCGTCAGGCTGGGCTAGGAGGAGCTCGTGATGCTACAAATGTCATTGAAAGTTCAAATCTTGCTGCATCAGTCATAACAACGATAGGTGAGGAACACATGGCTGCACTTGGGGGCTCCTTGGAAACTATAGCAGAGGCCAAATCTGGAATTATTAAACACGGTCGTCCAGTTAGGTGGTTTTTATTTGTATATATTTGCTTTTCTTATAAACCATCAGCTTATTATAAGCACATTGATAGGGTGTGTTATATGAAACTTGTAGGTGGTTTTAGGTGGCCCGTTTCTTCCTCACATCGAAGGCATTCTTCGTTCTAAAGCAGCATCAATGTCGTCATCAGTTATGTTGTCATCTAGTATTGGATCAAGTTCTTCAATCAAAGGCATCATCAACAAAGATGGGATCGGGCTTTGCCAGTCTTGTGACATCGTAATACAAAATGAGAAAGATGATAAATTAGTAAGTTTCAAACAGTTTTGTGATTCTTAACTGTCTTACCACCAGCTAATTGAACGTAATAAACGCAGATTGTTGAGCTTGGTGATGTAAATCTACGCATGCTTGGACATCACCAGCTCCAAAATGCTGTCACTGCTACTTGTGTGGCTCTCTGTCTTCGCGACCAAGGTATGATACATTTCTATATTGTTTCATATAAAACAGCAACAAAAGAAGTAAAAAGTTTACAAATTTGTTCACTTCTTCTTGAATGAATTATCAGGATGGGGGAGAGTTACAGACGAAGCTATTCGGATTGGTTTAGAGAATACTCGTTTACTTGGTAGAAGTCAGTTTCTGACACCAAAAGAAGCTGAGGCTTTACAATTACCCGGAGCAACAGTGCTTCTTGATGGAGGTTCTCTTCGCCATTTTCTTGATAATGTAGCTTTAGTCGTCTCTGTTTCGAAATTGAGTCGATTTGCAACTATGTGAAAAATTCTACTTTGCTTGAAACTATTGGCTTACGGTATTCAATCTTTGGTCTGTTTTTCAGCTCACACCAAAGAATCTGCACGAGCTCTTAAGGAGATGATAAAGAAGGATTTTTCAGAGAAGAGACTGGTGTTTGTGGTTGCAATGGCTAGTGACAAAGATCATGATTCTTTTGCAAAAGAACTTCTCTCAGGTCTGAAACCAGAAGCAGTGGTTCTAACAGAAGCTGACATTGGTGGATCCAAGGTTAGATCAACCGCGTGTTCTGTTTTGAAGGAATCATGGATGATAGCTGCTGATGAGTTAGGTTTAGGGTTTATGGAAGCTTCAGAAAACGAAACTGTGTTTGGTTCTTTAAAGCTTGCCCATAAGATTCTCACCGATGACACAACTGGTGACTCAGGAATGGTTGTAGTCACCGGATCACTACACGTTGTATCCTCAGTCTTAGCTTCTCTGCAACATTAGATATCTACTTTTGTTTGTTACATCTATGATTCTATTGTAACTGCTCAGTTTCTTTGTTACAAAACCAAAAGAATAAACAAACATAGATATTCTTTTGGTTCCTCTCTTCTTCATGACCGTCACATCAAAAGAAAATTTGATCAATGAATCCTTTTCACAAATCTTCCTCGGATCCCGAAATGTTGAGTTTAGCTCTGAGTTATGCAACGATTATAAAACTCAGTGATTCGTAGTTTGTGATCCTTAACCGGAGAGAGAAAATTTAACGATTGTGCCACTGTCAAATGCTTGGAACCCTACGAGTCATCAGAGACTTTCCATTAGGTGAGCTAAAGAGACTAGAGAGATAGGTTTAGTTATGTTTGTCCCACATCGATTGTGTAAGAGACGTGTGATAACGAGTGGGCCTATAAAAAGAGAAGAGGTGCGCTTGTAAAAAAATATGATCCTTCAGGCAAGTTAAAGGGGAAATGAGGAATGGGTTTAATCACGCATAATTGCGTGAAGAGCGTTCCGCTCAAAGCCTGTTACGACAATTGGGCGCTCCAATTTTCAATTAATCTGATCCCTCTCTTGTTTCAAGTTTTGTTATTCTTAAAAAATGGTTTTAAATGCAAAAACTATTTTTATTAATTTAGCTGTTTAAAATTTTCACGAAACGTTTTTATAAATTATAATGATAAGCAAAAAAGAGCTTGAATCATAGTAATAATAGTGTTTCTGTTATCAAGTTTCAACTTTTACTTATAAGGCTTAAAAATAAAATTATGTATAAGGTAGACTATATTAGTAAATATCATTGCTTTAGAAATACAATTTTTAGCTGATCAAGTCATTATGATAAATAACTTCGCAGGGTTTATCATTATCCTACATGCCTTTTTTATTTATTTTTCACGACTTTAGAGACAAAAAATAAAAGTGTACACAACAGAGTACGTAATTTACGACTGAGCATTCGGTTACTTGAACTTAATACAAGTCCCATAAGGAATCACAATTTTCTTTACTTGGTTAGAAAATTTCATTTGCGTGTTCGGTTAGGTTTTAAGACAATAAAAAAGTAGAACTTAAATTGAGCTTCGAAATTATTTTAAAATTTGAGTTTATTTTATCGTTTAATTCTGTATATTTAATACAGTTATTGTTCTCAATGAATTTTGACCAGCCCTAATTAATCTCCATATAAAAAAAGCAAATTTAAATTTGAACTTTTAAACGAGCCAAAAAGAAAAAACTTTTAACCGATAAATGCCCGGCAGAGAATGTGAAAAATTCTTGTAACGATCTAACATCCTTCATATAATTCTAACGTAAAAAACAATCATATTGAGGAGAGAAACAGAGTTCAGAAAGACATTTGACTTCTCAAATCAAAGGTACTATTTAACCTTGAATCAGACCAAAAGGAAACAAAATCAAAGGTACTATTCAAGGAAGATCAGATCCAGCAGCTGGACCAGCACCACCAGCTCCACGGCCAAACCCAGGCCTAGCTCCAGGTCCCTGTAGAAACCAAAATGATTCAGTTAAACAAAATGTTTGTTACATAAAAAGTTTAAAGCAGGCGTTTTTGCAGTCGTTAACCAAAATCTCATGTAAGAGGCTCAGAGAGAAATGGGATGAGTAAAGATCACAATTTACACAATATACTAGTGAGTAGGTTACTCAAGGAGTTGACAGAATGATTTTGCAAGACTAAGTGGCTTAGGGGACCTAAGAACGCTACAAAGTTGTGAAACAGTGGCTTAAGAAGTCTACGAGCAGGCATGAGCGTAACCACTAATAGAGAGTTTGCAAGAACCCAAATTCACAGAGAATGAGGAGGAGATAGAAATGGTACCCTGAAAGAAGGCTGGTAATCAGCAGGAGCTCCACTCTTGTCACCAAACTCTCCACCTGATCTCGGACCTCCACGATATCCCTCTCTGTCACCAAACTTCCTCTCTCCCTCAAAACGAGGTGGGCCACTGTAAAAATCAAATCAAAACACAGTCACATATTAACGCTTTACAAGTACCCATAACACTCTTTCACTAGATTCAATCCAAGACATGATAAGCTTCATTGGACAATCGTATTCAATCGCAATGGTCATGACAATGAAACCAATTTGAAGATTCAAGTTGATTACCGTGGACGGTCACCAGGTGGGCCTCCAAAAGGTCGGCCAAGAGGTTTCTGCTGCTTCTTCAAAGTGGCGGGAACAATCTCAGATGGGAGATTGAGGTAAGTCCTGAGAAAGTCAATGCCTTCGTTTGTGAGGAACCAGTAGTAATGCATCCAAGCAAATGTCTCTCGCACGTATTCCTTTGATTTGAAGCTCTGCATCAGCTTGATGACTTGCAGATTCGGAACACCCTCGATCAATGGATGTTGCGCTAAATTGAAATCCTTCTTCGCAAACAGAACACCCTCTGCACCAAAAACCAATCAACATTTTCTGAAGTAAATTATGCTGAATCAATCAATGCCAATTGTCTTCGATGCTTAAAACCCTTTTTACGATGAAGCTCGAAACAAGATGCGTACCTTTGAAGAGGTACTTGGAGATCTCGCGGCGATTCTTCTCTGATATGATCTGCAAGTACGTGACAACATCAATTTTTACCGTTTGAATGCAATCTAAATAAGCATTTCAATAGCATAATCAGTGGGTCGGGAATAGAGATCTACCATGATTGCGATGAGATTGATAGAGAAGGCGACAGAGAAGGCGTCTGCGTTTGTATGTGACGGCTTTCTCTCCTTCTCCTAACGCGAAACCCTAATTTCAACAGAAGCCGCCATTTTTATAACTCGTTTGTTTTAAGGGTTTATGCGTCCCAAATTGGGCCTAGATTAAGAAAATCATCTTTTAATGGGCCAACAAGCCCAAACTTACCCAATCTAACAGAAGTTCTTCTTAATACGGTATCGTTTAGCTAAAGTTGTCCTAAAATTTTCTATCACAACAATTAATGTAAAAAAACATTTTAACTCTATTTACGAATTATGTGATATATTTTTATTAGTTTTTATCTATGTTAAAACAAACTGTTCTAAATTATTGTGGTTTAATGCTTTATTTCTCTATCAAATCAAACCGTTTCTAAAATTTTATAGAACCAAAATTTAATAAAAATTTAATAAAAATTTAACAAAAAAATTTAAAAATCAGTAAATAGAAATAAAATGCTAGTATTTGTGATGTCTAGATTAGTGTATTCGATTTTAAATGTTTCAGTATAAATATCTATTATATAAAAACTCAGTTGAGTCTTATAAACTTGACACATCAGTTCAAAGTTTAGTGAAGACCAAATTTTAGTGAAACTCTAATTAATTTAAGCTAACTACTTTTATGTTCATTTTTCTGTGCACTGATTTATTTATCATCATGGGCCTCATGGTTTATTGACTCTCATTTTTTATGCTTTCTATTCTTAATGATGCTTCAAACGTTGTCTTAAATATTGGTCACTCATGTTTCAACGCATAAAAAATAATCAGCAAATATAGAGGAGAAGACATGAAAGAAGTAAATATTACCTAAGATTTTCTAATAAATCTCTAATCTACAGCTTCCACGTTGTAACTTATGCAAATTTCTATATAAAAGCTTACGAAAGTGAATGTTGTTCACAAATCCACAGTCTAAGATTTATTTCTTGGCCATGGGCAGAACATCTACATTTAATACCATCGTTTGTGTTCATTTAAAGAGAAAGAAGAATTTTGCTTTAAAAAAGAAGATTTTGTATGATGGTTTCGAGAATTCTGTGAAGAGTAAATAGCAAGGCAAAACTATAATAATAATTTCTATAATAATAATAATTCAGCAACGAAGCTATAATATCCTGTCTCTTATGAATAGGAAATCTAATAAAAAATATATATATTCAATAATAGGAAAAAAAATAAATAACTTCAAACTACTATTAAATTTTCAAACAATAAAATAAAAAATTATATCAGTCTATACAAAACGTATGCAAGGTCACTAATTTAAGTAATTAGTTAGTGAAAAACTCCATCAAGTGCCAATATTTTCTGGATCAAATCATCAAAGGTTCAAAACAGATAATAGCTTGAAATGGATAGGACACATAATTTTCCCAATCATACAAAAAGATACATTTGATGAATCGAAACTTTGAAAGCAATAAAAGAGAGAGCAATATGTATTAATCTTATATCGTAAATCTTGCAAAACAAAACTATGAAAATACAAGATATAACAACAGCAAAAACATACCAAACGCACTCACCTTTATCATCATATTCATTGCCGTCTTCGAACCATGATGGCTGGTTATGTATTCTTTGTCGTCGTCATCATCATTTTCTTCTCCAGACCAAATCTTATTAATCCAACTCCAACAACATGTATATTCACATGTTTCAAGTTGATAGTATTCATCTCTATCTGTGTGGTCGTCGTTGCTGCCTCCAGTATCAAAGTAATCCACTTCGCTACCACTACTACTCTCTGTTTCCTCACTTAAAATCTCTACACCGCACTCAAGAATCTTGAGGTTATCCATGCAGCTGAATTCAAACAAAACTTTGTTGGCAATCACGTCCACTTTAGGTGTTTCTTGAACCAAGTTAGCACCACATATGAACAGATGCTCCGTTAGGAAATGAGAAACATTCATTGAATCCCAATTAAGTTCCATAACGATGACACCTCCTTCGGTTATCAGTCGACAAGCTATATCAAGATATGAGTATTTGACTGGAGAAAGCAGAAGACACGCCTTGAATCTTGAGGATGCATAGAAAGCAACCATAGGTATGACTATGGTGTTTCCTTTAGCTTTGTGAGTGAACTCCACAGGAACTTCTTTACCCGGTAAACATACATATTCGTAAACCCTTTGTTGTATGATTGCTCTTCTTGATTCTTCATCCAGTTTCAAACAGTTTTGGAACATGAGTTCCCTGATTGGATATTGGAACATGAGGTCCTTCATTGTATCATTGAAATAGAAAGACACTCTCTCGAGTGATCCACAATCGGTGGCGTCCATGTACTTGAGGGAAGGGGGAAGTCCTTGTAATGACACGAGTTTTCGACACTTGAAGACGAAAAGACTTTCTAGTCGAGAGAGGCCCATGACGCAATCAGGAATCTTCACTATACCACTGTTGCTTAGGTCTAGATGTGTTACGTTTTCAGGGACATGTGTTAGTCTCTTGAGGTTTCTACTGCCTATACGAAGCCACTCAAGACGAGGCAAACGTTCAACAATTGATGAATGAACTTCCAACTTTGTGTTTCCAACATCGAGATCCTTGATGTTCATAGATATGTCGGGATAACTTGTCAATCGTGAGCAATCACTCATGTCTACTTCCTCAAGAGATGCTAAGTTGATGTTGGTTGGGACAACTTGTAGCTTTGCGCACCCCATCATCATTAGCTTTTTCAGCTTATGTAGATTCCTAATGGAAGAGGGAAGCTCCACCAAACTTGTGCAAGACGTAAGTATCAATGTCTTGAGACTAGTAGCCTTGGAAAGATCTGGAATCTCTATCAAATTTTTGGAATAACCCAAATCGATCTCCTTGAGATTTGTAAGGGGCTGCATTGTCAAAACATAACAAATGAGAAATATTTTCTTTAGATTGAATCATTAGAAACATAGTTAAGAAATACAAAATGCCAACCTGGATTCCTCTCCAGAGCTTCTCGAGCTTGCTGTATGTCATATGAAATTCAACGAGACATTCCGGTCGAAATTTTGGAGGAAGAAGTGTTCCTGGGTATGAATCCCAATGTAATAACTTTAGACGAGGTAGATATTCCATTTCTTCTAACATCTGAAATGCACTAAAATGTCTCCCATAGATTCTTAAGAATCGTAGGTTACGCATTCCTTCAAAGGCTCGCCCACTTATTGAGAACTCGTAGACCTTTGACATATCAAGTGATATACCTAAGACTGATCCAGTACCCTCACAATCATTCCAGAAAAAGATATCGGTGAAACTGTGAGAAAAGACTAAAAAACTTGTTGAGCAAGTTATCTAGAGAATATAAAAGTAAGAACTTACTGTTTCATTTGCAAGCACGTTACGAATATCTGTGGCATCTACTAAAAACTGACGTTTTCCAGGCTCATCAGACTGTTCATAAATACTTGTCTCCCCAATTGTTGCAGTAAGCAATGCATCCTGATACACCCGTTGGTTGATCTATACACGAGAGATTTATCTGAAAGGGTCTTCAGCCCATTTATGACATCCAAGTCGCTGTCGGCTAGCATGGTTGTCACATGATCAATGGAATCATTGTTAAAGAAGAATGCAATGTGGAGGAATAGAGATTGATCTTTCTTCAATAGTTTGTCATATCCAACTCTTAACACATCTTCAATTTTCCTATCGAGGCTAGTTTCTAGCCTAGATACTTGACCTTCCCACTCGTTCCTACTCTCCCCACGCAAAGATGAACCCACAACACGAAGGCCTAATGGAAGATTACCGCAAAGATTTGTTATTTTCTTCGCAGGCTCTTCAAAACCATCCAATGGAGATATTTGCTTGAAGGCATATACACATAAGATCTCAAGAGCTTCCTCTTCGGATGGATAACCCACATGGTAGATATCATCTACCCAGTGTGCCTTCAATATCTTTCTATCTTTCGTAGAAACGATAATTCTACTTCCTAAACCAAACCATGATGGTTCTTTAGCCAAGGCATCTAGTTGTTCAAGATCATCTACATCGTCAAGAACTATAAGGACTCTTTGGTCTTGGAGCCATTCTTTTATTGTGCCTAAATGATGTACCCTCATATCCCTTTGGTTCAAAATCTCGGACAGAAACTGGCTTTGTAAATACAACTTTGAATCATGGTCATCCATACCACAACTTCCATTGAGGTTCTTGATAAAACATTTAAGCTGGAAATCAACAGAGAGCTGGTTGAATAAAGCTCTAGCAATGGTTGTCTTACCGATTCCAGCAGGACCTTGGATTCCAATCATCTTTACTTCATTACACTCAAGACGTAAATAAGAGTTTATTTTTCTTAAATGAGCTTCCATTCCCACCATCCCGTCAAAATCCTTTGATGGTGTAACATTAACTTTGTTTGAAACATCAACAGCAATCTTTTCGATCATCTCAGCTTTATCATCCCTAACAAAAAAAAGAAAAAAAAAACCTAAAGTTGGAGAGACATCACAATTGAAGCATCACAGTTAAAGTTTATTGAGCGTTGGTTTACTTAATATGTTGTTTATAAAGTATTAAATGAATAAATTAGAAATTTAAAGTGTGTTATTATTTTTTTGTATTTTAATTGATTTGAAAATCTATCTAATTTTAAAAATTAATAAAATAAAATTAAAATGTGAATATCAACCAGTATTTTATAAATCGGTTCAAAATAACAAGTTGCCCCTCTAATATATAAGCATTTGTCTTTCAAATCTTTTTCTTTGATGTTAAACCCACATACAGTATTTGATTTAAAATCAGTGATGATTTCCCAATCCTACGTGCGTTTATAATCAAATAAAACTCCTAAATCAATAAGCAAAGAGCTCTAATCACTAAATTATCAAGAGACAAGAAAAAAAAATGCATACCAATTTAGGGAATAATCTCCTTCTATGTTTGAAACTGTGGTGGTTAGTTTGATATCACAAAGGAGTTAGTCTATGTTCGAACTCTGTTAAGAAAGAGGCTTCTGATCAAAGTCGCTATCAGGTGCAGAGGGTCTCAACATCTCTATCGGATATGAGAGAAAATCAAAGACTCTGTCCGAAAGAAAAGGTTTGTATTACTTAGACAAACTCTAGACAAAATGGAGGGAAGGAAGATGATGCGGATCCCAAGACAAGCCTTCTCATCCCGAGGACAAACTCCCAGAGAAAGCGACTTGTTTCTACCTAATGTACTATCTACACACGCAGAAGAGACAAGAGCGTGCTCAAAGTCTGAAGAAGCAGAGCCTGCAGCGACTTCTTCTTCTCTTCATCTCGCTAAGTGACAAACAAACTAGAGTTCAAGACTTGAGTTTAGTACCGTTGTCACTCGAGTTAACGCAGGGTATAAAACTGAGTCAAATGGTTTTGTACAAGGTAGAGCGTGTGTAGAAAGAGTTAGAACATAGAGGTTGTAAGTGACAAAAGAAGCACCTTGAGTGCTAAAGGTCTTAGTGGATTTTCCGGAAGCTTTTCCGGCGAGACGTAGCGACCAAGTTTGGGTCGTGAACTCGTTAAATTCTCGGTGTCATTTTACATTTATGTTCTTTAGTTTCTGAACACACGAGTGAATCGATTCAACAGAGAGAGAAGAGAGAGTTCTTGGTGCATTACAAAGATCATAACTTTGGTGTTTACAAGAACTAAGCTTCACAAATTGGTATCAGAGCTCCAGGTTTGGGGGTTCTCCACTCAAGATCTGAGGAAAGATGTCTTCAGCAAGAGTAGAGATGGAGAAGTTCGATGGAAAAGGAGACTACATGCTTTGGAAAGAAAAGCTTCTAGCTCACATCGAGATTCTGGGTTTGACAGAAGGTCTGATGGAAGATGAAACTCAAGACTCTGAAGCTTCATCAGAACAAACATCAGAAGTTACGGCTAAGATGAAAGAGGAGGACACTTCCGAGAAGTCCCTGGAAGAAAAGAAGAAGAAAGTCAGATCTACAGTCATCCTAAGTGTTGGAGACATTGTTCTCAGGAAAATCATCAAGGAGAAATCAGCTGCAGCCATGTTAAAGGTACTCGATCAACTTTACATGGCCAAGTCTCTACCAAATCGCATATACCTCAAGCAACGGCTTTACAGCTACAAAATGAGTGATGGTATGACAATTGAAGAGAACATCAATGATTTTCTGCGACTCATTACAGATCTGGAACATGTTAAAGTTTCAGTCTCAGATGAGGATCAGGCCATTATACTTCTTATGGCCCTTCCTAAAGCATTTGACCACCTCAAAGATACCCTGAAGTATGGGAAAACTTCTCTATCTCTGGATGAGATAATAGGAGCGGTCAGATCAAAAGAACTGGAACTAGGGGCAAGTGGGAAGCTGACCAGAAACAGCTCAGAAGGTCTCTTTGTTCAAGACAGAGGCAGAACAGAAAAGAGGGACAAGAACAGTGATAAAGGGAAGCAGAAAGCAAGATCCAAGTCGAAAGGTAAGAAGACCTGTTGGATCTGTGGAAAAGACGGCCACTACAAGAAGCAGTGTTTTGTATGGAAGGAAAGAAACAAACAGAGAGAAGGAGGTGAATCATCGAATGTCACCAGCCAAGTACAAGACGCTGCAGCTTTGATGGTCTCTGAAGCCTTTCTATCATTGGGAGAAGAACTAAAGGACAAGTGGATAATGGACACAGGATGTTCATTCCACATGACTCCTAGAAAAGACTGGTTCATTGAGCTGAAGGAATCGTCATCTGGGAAAGTAAGAATGGCGAATGACACTTACTCTGCAGTAAGAGGAATCGGAAGTATCCGGATCAAGAATGAAGACAACTCTACTGTTCTCTTGACCAACGTGAGATATGTACCAGAGATGACTAAAAACCTTATCTCTTTGGGAACTCTCGAAGATCAAGGGTGCTGGTTTCAATCTAAGGAAGGGACTATGAAGATAAAAAAAGGCTGCAGAACCCTCATCAAAGGAAAGAAAACTGATACTCTTTACGTACTAAGTGGATCAGTAGTATTGGGTGACGTTGGTGTTTCTGTTGAACATAGAGATGAAACAAGACTTTGGCACCGAAGACTTGGTCATATGAGTCAGAAGAGCATGAAAGTCTTAATCAAGAAAGGGTACTTAGACAAAGAAAAAGTTACCGACATGAGCTTTTGTGAAGACTGTGTATATGGGAAAGCTCACCGAGTTAGTTTTGGAGCTGGGAAACATGTCACAAAGGAAAGGTTGGACTACATTCACTCTGACCTGTGGGGATCCCCAAATGTTCCACACTCACTCGGCAGATGTCAGTATTTCATCTCTTTTATAGATGATTACTCAAGGAAAACGTGGATATATTTTCTGAAAAGGAAAGATGAAGCATATGGGAGTTTCGTTGAATGGAAAAAGATGATTGAGAATCAGCTCGGGAAGAAAGTCAAGACACTGAGAACAGATAACGGCCTGGAGTCTGCAACCGGGAATTTGACGATTTCTGCAAAACTGAAGGCATTGTAAGACACAAAACTTGTGCTTACACACCCCAGAAAAACAGGATCGCAGAGAGGATGAACAGAACCATCCTCAACAAAGTCAGGAGTGTTCTCAGCGAATCAGGGCTACCAAAGAGTTTCTGGGCAGAAGCAGCTTCAACTGCTGTATTCCAAATCAACAGATCTCCATCATCAGCCATGGAGTTCGAGATACCAGAGGAAATATGGACAGGAGTTAAGCCGAAATATGAGGATCTGAGGGTGTTTGGTGCTATTGCATACATTCACAGTGATCAAGGGAAGCTTAATCCAAGGGAAAAGAAAGGAATCTTCATAGGTTATCCACCAGGAGTTAAGGGCTACAAGTTCTGGCTCGTAGAAGAGAAGAAGTGCATCATCTCAAGAGATGCAATCTTCCAAGAAGAAAAGATGTACAAGCATCTCAACCAACGATCAGAAACAGAAGGAGAGGTACAAACTCCTGAACCACCTATCAGTTATGAAGTTAACAGTGGTGATTTCAGGGATCTAGGAGGAGCTCCTAACAACTCAGAAGAAGATCAAACTGAAGAACATCACACGGAAACCGACTATCAAGATCAGGATGACAACTCTGAAGATGAAGAATCTCAACCCAACAGTGAGTTAGAAAACTATCAGTTGGCAAGAGATAGAGAAAGAAGAGTTACCAGAAGACCTGCAAAGTTCAATGACTCGAATCTTGTTGAGCTGAGCGAAGAAAACATGTCAGGACTTGCTCTAATGGTAACAGAAGATGGAGACTATCCAGAACCAAGTTGTTATGAAGAAGCAGTTAGAGACAAAGACTGGAAGCTATGGAAAGAAGCAATGGATGAAGAGATGCTATCACAACACAAGAATCAGACGTTCTTATTGGTAAAACGACCTGACAACTGTAAGGTTATCGGCTGCAAATGTATATACAAGAGAAAACCGGGTATTCAAGGGTCAAAACAGCCTAGATACAAAGCGAGGCTGGTTGCCAAAGGCTATTTGCAAAAAGAGGAAGTTGATTATCAAGAAATCTTCTCACTTGTTGTGAAGCATGTCTCAATTCGTCTTATCTTATCCTATGTGGTGAACTTCGATCTAGAGCTGGAGCAACTGGATGTTAAAACAGCGTTCCTGCATGGAAACTTGGATGAATACATACTCATGGAACAACCAGAGGGTTATAAGGTGAAGACAGGAAATGAAGATGAAGTCTGTCTCCTGAAAAAATCTCTGTACGGGCTAAAACAAGCGCCAAGACAGTGGAATCAACGGTTTAACAACTTCATGAAGAACTCAGGATACCAGAGAAGCAACTACGATAGCTGCATCTACTACAGAGAATTGGATGATCATACATACATCTACCTACTCCTATATGTAGATGATATGTTGATTGCAGCAAAAGACAGAAGGAAGTTCCAAGAACTAAAGGATCTGCTAAGTTCTGAATTCGAAATGAAGGATCTGGCGGAAGAAAGGAAGATATTGGGTATGGAAATCAAAAGGAACAGACAAAGAGTTACTTTGGAAGTATCTCAGAATGACTACCTTAAAAGGGTTCTACAGATGTACAGAATGGATCAGTCGAAAGGGGTTCAAACACAGTTAGGGACTCACTTCAAACTCAAGTCTGCAACGGAAGAAGAGTGGGCATCTCAGGCAGAATACATGAAGTCAGTGCCTTATTCGAATGCTGTTGGAAGCATCATGTATTCTATGATAGGAACAAGACCCGACTTAGCGTATCCATTATGCGTTGTAAGTCGGTTTATGAGTAAGCCTACAAAAGATCACTGGTTGGCAGTCAAGTGGATCTTGAGGTACATCAAAGGTTCTGAGGGTTTAAAGCTAAGCTACAAGAAGCAAGACAGTGTTAAGATCAAAGGATTCTGCGATTCAGACTACGCTGCTGACCTAGACAGAAGAAGGTCAATAACGGGATTTGTGTTCACTGCAGGCGGTAATGTTATCAGTTGGAAATCAGGACTTCAAAAGTTCGTTGCACTATCTACTACAGAAGCTGAATACATGTCGCTAACAGAGGCTGTGAAGGAAGCAGTTTGGCTCAAGGGTCTCACAGCAGAGCTGGGTTATGAACAAGAAAAGGTTGAAGTCATGTGTGATTCTCAGAGTGCCATAGCTTTGGCAAAGAACTCTGTTCATCACGAGAGGACTAAGCACATAGATGTGCGTCTACACTTTATTCGGGACATGATTGCAGAAGGAAAGATCAAAGTCTCCAAGGTATCAACGCTATGAAATCCTGCAGATAGTTTTACAAAGATTGTTCCAGTGAGCAAACTTCAAAAGGCATTGGAGTTGCTCAACATTTCAAGTCACTAATCAGTAGTGAAAGAATCCGGAAAAGGGAAAATCCAAGGACACTAAGACAAGGTTAAAAGTGGTATGTGGTTATCAAACCAAGGAGGAGTTTTGTGGTGGTTAGTTTGATACCACAAAGGATTTAGTCTATGTTTGAACTCTGTTAAGAAAGAGGCTTCTGATCAAAGTCGCTATCAGGTGCAGAGGGTCTCAACATCTCTATCGGATATGAGAGAAAATCAAAGACTCTGTCCGAAAGAAAAGGTTTCTATTACTTAGACAAACTCTAGACAAAATGGAGGGAAGGAAGATGATGCGGATCCCAAGACAAGCCTTCTCATCCCGAGGACAAACTCCCAGAGAAAGCGACTTGTTTCTACTTAATGTACTATCTACACACGCAGAAGAGACAAGAGCGTGCTCGAAGTCTGAAGAAGCAGAGCCTGCAGCGACTTCTTCTTCTCTTCATCTCGCTAAGTGACAAACAAACTAGAGTTCAAGACTTGAGTTTAGTACCGTTGTCACTCGAGTTAATTCAGGGTATAAAACATAGTCAAATGGTTTTGTACAAGGTAGAGCGTGTGTCGAAAGAGTTAGAACAGAGAGGTTGTAAGTGACAAAAGAAGCACCTTGAGTACTAAAGGTCTTAGTGGATTTTCCGGAAGCTTTTCCGGCGAGACGTAGCGACCAAGTTTGGGTCGTGAACTCGTTAAATTCTCGGTGTCATTTTACATTTATGTTCTTTAGTTTCTGAACATACGAGTGAATCGATTCAATAGAGAGAGAAGAGAGAGTTCTTGGTGCATTACAAAGATCATAACTTTGGTGTTTACAAGAACTAAGCTTCACAGAAAATGCAGTCAAAGCTTTGCTCCATCTCAGCTTAAACTCCTCAGCTTTCCCTTGACAAGTTTTCTCAAAAGTGCCTCCGAAGTCACCGCTCTGTTTCCGTACTTCAGAAGGATCAACTTTGTAAAAAAATGTCATCACTATCTTCCCTTGATGTTCTTTGGACTTCAAGATTTCCACCAGTTCATCTAAACACCAGCTCAAAGAAGCATATTGCTTTGAGAGCACTACCATCAAGATTCTCGATTCTCTAATGGCTTGTACGAGTTCAGGTCCGATTGTGTGGCCTCTCTCGATCTCGTGATCCTTGAACATTGTGATCCCTTTGCTTGCAAAGTGTTTATGTAGATGACTGAGGAATGATATACGAACATCTAGGCCGTGGAAGCTCGAGAAGACATGGTATCTTCTGATCTGAGTCGAAGAAGAAGAAAAAGACGCCATGAGAGAAATTGGAGAAAGTATTGGCTTTGGACAAGTTATTTATGGAGGAGAAAATGGGTTCTAATTAACGAATAGGTAAAGACAAAAGAAAGGAGAAACGCGTAGAAGTGATTTGAATGCTGCATGTTTCCTCATACTCATATAACTGTAAGATCAGGATTCTGGAGGTTGTGTGACACATCAAGGCGAGATGTGTAACACAACAGGAAGACGCGGGAAAGAGGAAGAACATGAATAACCACGTGGCAGCAGCTGAGTGGAGGTGAAGAAAAAGATTACGTGAGGAGTAAACCAAATCACAAGGAAGAAGATACGGAGGATCGTTGAAGATCTCAACAAAAGGAAAGAGTATATTCGCCAACTCAGGAGAGGAAGGGGATATATATATGTGAAGGAAACCTAGAAGACGGTTGGCCGTTCACAGATTGTATTGAGAGCTTACAAGAAACTAAGAGAGAAAGGTTAGGGTTCTTGGTGAGCGAACTAGGCTAGTGTGACACAACTGTTGTTGTGTGGGACTTGGGTAGATTAGGAATTGGTCAGTGTCGAATTGCAGTGTGCAAGGTCGTGTAATTCTGATTAGACAAGTCTTGAAGAGATTGTCTAAGTGATTTCTAATAAAAGAGCAAAAGGTTTTTGCATTCCCAAGTGTGTGTTACATACGTCTCTGTTTCACTGGTTTTACATTTGGTATCAGAGCGGGATCACCTTCTAGATACCTATATCTATATACAGGTGAAGATCCTGAGGAAGAAATGGAGACTACGAAGTTTATTGCAGTTCACAAACCACTCCGTCTGGATGCTGAAAACTTCGGACACTGGAAAGCACGTATGAGACATGTTATCCGAAGTATTGATGAGGACGCTTGGACTGCAGTTGAAACAGGATGGTCATACCCTACAGTGGTATCAGAAGACAAGGATGGAAAGAAGATTCAGATAGCCAAGCCGAAGAATACCTGGACTGAGGTCGACAAAAACTTGTCGAAATTCAACTCTAAGGCTATCTCAGCAATCTTCGATGCAGTTGATCTGGATGAATTCAGTATCATTCAGGGATGTGAATCAGCTAAAGAGGCGTGGGACACTCTGGTGAATCATTTTGAAGGAGATACGCGTGTGAGAAGAACCTGGATTGATCACCTTGCGTCACAGTTTGAAAATCTCAGAATGGAGAAAAACGAAACCGTTAGGAGCTTTACTACGAAACTGAGTACACTTGCCAATGAAGCTGCTGTTCTTGGAAAGAAATACAAAGACAAGAAACTGGCTAAAAAACTGTTGAGATGTCTTCCACCAAAGTTCGCTGCTCACAAAGCTGTTGTTAAGTACTCAATGGACACTGATGACATGAAGTTTGATACCTTGGTGGGTATGCTTAAGGCTGAAGAACTAGAAGCAAATGCGGATGAAACAGCCAAGCAGAAAGACATTGCATTTGCGGCTGCAACTGAAAATGAAAGAGTCAATCAAGTTGAGGAGAATCTGAGTCTCCTAGCCAGGAACTTCAACAAAATGCTGAGAAGGGTTGAGAAGGGTCAAAATAAGAACACCAGAGGTCAACGAAATGACTTTGACAGGAATAACTCTCGAAGTACTCGCACCGATGGAGCTCGTTCTGGTCAGAAGAAGGATCTGCAATGTCATGAATGTGAGGGATATGGACACTTCAGGAATGAGTGTCCACTGGCTAAGCAGAAGGAGCTGAAATGCATAGAGTGCAAGGGGTTTGGGCACACGCGAAACGAATGTCTGACCGTTCTGAGGTCTCGAGATAAATCCTTAGTGCATTG
>NW_006256877.1:2323199-2541633 GCF_000478725.1 Eutrema salsugineum | reverse complement strand
TCTGACAGTGAAGATGATGATGTGACTTGATGCAAAAGCTGAATACAGGAAACTCTATGAAAACTGGGTTAAACTGAGTCAGGAAAATCTCCAGTTGGTTAAAGATAAAGCTTTAATGAAGGCTCAAATTAACATCTTGGAGATGGAAAAAGATCCAGTCGAAGAAGTCCTTGAAAAACTGGAGGATCTCAAGGATGAGAAACTGAATTCTGATGCTCTTGAAGTTGAGAGGAAAAGGAATATCAAACTTGAGGATAAGCTCGAGAACTTAAGAGAAGTTTGTAAACTGGAGAAGGACAAGTGCATAACTCTCCAAGCTCAACTGACCGAAAACCACAAGAAGATCAGAATGCTTAACACATGTGCTGAGAATCTGGATCAAATTCTTTCAATGGGACTGCCTCCTAAGAAGAACTGGGGTCTTGGATATACTGGAGACTTTAGCACAAGTTCCACTACATTGGGGAATATGTCAAACTTTGTGTATGGAAGCACATCAAGGAGTGAGTTTGCCGAACCACCAGCTGATGTACCACAGAAAGTCCTGCGTCATGTCACTGGTAATCCGTCAACAGTCCTGAATCAACACTCTCAAACTCAGACTGATGTTGGTGATGCAAAAAGTAAGGGTTTTCAACAAACCAAAAGACCCTCGAAACCCTGTTGCTTCTTCTGTAAAAGGCCAGGCCACAAGAAAGTTAGGTGCTACAGATTCCGAAACAAAATCAGAGGTGCATGGAAAAGGGGTCTGTGTTTCGTTGAACCTAAACACTTTGGTAAAGTTTGGATTGCAAAGAAAGATCTGTATCACACAACACAATCTGAAGAGGAAATAGAGGAAGTCGTGTGCAACTTAGCCCGGATTTAATTTGAGGAGCCAGAAACGGTAGCCAATGTTGCGTATACCTCGTCCAAGGGACAGGTAGGAGATGCTTGGTATTTTGATAGTGGATGTTCAAGACACATGACAGGGAACCAAAGCTGGTTTGACTCATTGAATGCTGTGAAAGGTGGTAAGGTCACATTCGGTGATGGTGGACAAGGAAAGATTATGGGTGTTGGAAATCTAGAAAGAGATGATCAACCTCAGCTCATGAATGTCTTCTATGTACAAGGTCTCAAGGCGAATCTGATCAGTGTGAGTCAGTTGTGTGATGAAGGACTTAAAGTCATTTTTACTCAGGTGGATTGTCAGGCAGTAGACATGAATGGTAACCTTGTGCTGATGGGAATAAGGTCTGGAAATAAATGCTATCTGTGGAGTCACTCAGAAAAATGCTTGACAGCAAAGGAATCTCAGATTGAACTGTGGCACAAGAGAATGGGACATATGAATGTTCATGGACTGAGTCGATTGGTAAAGGCTGAAGCTGTAATAGGTATCCCTGATCTTGAAACTCCTGGTAGCACCGTATGTGAGGCCTGCAGTAAAGGGAAACAAATCAAAGTGCAACATAAAGCTGTCGCAGAAGTCAGATCGAACAGAGTTCTAGAGCTCATTCACATGGATTTGATGGGTCCTGTTCAAACTGAGAGTATTAGAGGCAGAAGATATATCTTCGTGTTGGTAGATGACTTCTCTCGGTATACGTGGGTGCGGTTTCTTCGTGAGAAATCAGAAGCAGCGGAGAGCTTTAAGATCCTTGCTCTGCAGTTAAAGACCGAGAAAGGAAATATTGTTCAGATCAGGAGTGATCATGGTGGTGAATTCCAGAATGAAGTGTTTGAAAAATTCTGTAACAGTCAAGGAATCAGGCACCAGTACTCTGCACCCAGAACACCACAACAGAATGGAGTGCTTGAAAGGAAGAATAGAACTCTGCAAGAGATGGCTAGAGCTATGATGCACGGGAACAATGTAGCTACAAGATTTTGGGCTGAAGCAATTAACACTGCATGCTACATCATCAACCGTGTGTATGTCAAGCCGGGCACCAAGACAACACCATACGAAGTTTGGAATGGTTGCACACCCAATGTGAGCTATTTCCATGTGTTCGGGTGTGTGTGCTACATTCTAAATGATAAAGACAATCTTGGTAAGTTTGATTCCCGGAGTGATGTCGGCATGTTCCTAGGATACTCAACCAACAGCAGAGCCTACAGAGTCTTCAACCAACGTACCAAACTCATTGGAGATGAAATCAATGTGGTGTTTGATGATAAGAGTAGCTACTCAGCTGAGAAAGTCATTTCTACCTCTATGTGTGACACAATGATCCATGATGACGTTCAGTTGACAGAGGAGACACATGATGAGGACACCTCGGTTAAAGAAGATGTTGAAGACACACGCCCACACGTGCATAAAAATCACTCACTGGACGATGTGATTGGGGATGTGTATGATGGACGTGTCACACGGAAAGAAAATTGACTTCAAGGAGCTGGCAAAATTTGCATGCTTCATATCTCTCACTGAGCCACACACAGTGAATGAGGCGCTGGATGATGAGTTCTGGGTTGCAGCGTGTCATGAGGAGCTGGAACAGTTTACTCGGTTGGATGTCTGGGACTTAGTTCCTAAACCTGCTCATGTGAATGTTGTTGGTACCAAGTGGATATTCAATAACAAAACAGATGAGGATGGAAACGTGATCAGGAATAAAGCGAGACTTGTTGCTCAGGGGTACGCACAGATAGAAGGCATAGACTTTGATGAAACCTTCGCACCAGTAGCTCGCTTGGAGTCCATTCGACTGCTCTTCGGAATTGCTTGCAGGCTGCGGATTAAACTCTACCAGATGGACGTCAAGAGCGCCTTTTTGAATGGCATCTTACAGGAAGAAGTTTACGTGTCCCAACCCAAGGGATTCGAAGATCCGCAGTTTCCCGACCATGTCTACAAGCTGAAACGTGCCTTATATGGCTTGAAACAAGCTCCCAGGGCATGGTATGAACGTCTAACTCAGTTCCTGCTTGATGCTGATTATCTGAGAGGCAGTGTGGATAAGACCCTGTTTCTTAAAAACGAGGGATCAAAGCTGCTTGTTGTTCAGATTTATGTCGATGACATTATCTTTGGGGAACACATCAAGAGCTAGTGAATGAATTTGTCAAAACTATGACAAGAGAGTTCCAGATGAGTATGGTTGGGGAACTGAGTTACTTTCTTGGACTTCAAGTGAAGCAGTCGAGAGACGGAATTTTTGTCTCGCAGAGTACTTATGCTCGCAATCTGGTGAAGAGGTTTGAGATGGAAACATGTAAGACTTCTAAAACACCCATGAGCACAACCAGCAAGTTGTCAAGAGATGAGGAGGGTCAAAAGGTGAGTGAAAAGTTGTACCGTGCCATGATAGGGAGCCTGCTGTATCTGACCGCAAGTAGGCCTGATCTGTGTCTGAGTGTCGGCTTGTGCGCACGATATCAAGCAAGCCCTCGACAATCTCATTTGTCTGCAGTCAAACGTATCATCAAATACGTGCGAGGTACACTTGACTATGGTATTTTCTACTCTACTGAGACTAACACAAATCTTGCAGGGTTCTGTGATGCAGATTGGGCAGGATGTCTTGATGACCGGAAAAGCACATCTGGAGGGTGTTTCTTCCTAGGAAACAACTTGATTTCGTGGCATAGCAAGAAGCAGAACTGTGTGTCACTCTCCACAGCTGAGGCAGAGTACATAGCTCTTGGAAGTTGTTGCACACAGCTGTTGTGGATGCGTCAAATGCTCGCCGATTACGGTATCCATAATGATCCTTTTCTTGTGCATTGCGACAATAAGAGTGCCATAGATCTCACTAAAAACCCAATCCAACACTCACGCACTAAGCATGTAGACATTAGGCATCACTTTGTGAGAGACTTAGTTGAGGAGAAACTTGTCATTATCAAGCATGTAGCATCTGAGCACCAACTTGCAGACATATTCACCAAACCGCTCGATCTCAACACCTTTCTCTATCTGCGAAAGGCGTTGGGTGTGTGTGAGCAATAATTCTCTAGTCGAAGTAATAGCCAATGTAGAAGTGTAAATAATCGGGTTTTGTGTATATGCTATTGACATCTCCTGCTGATTCTCACTGGATATACTCCTAGTTTCTACTGCAATAGAACAGTGATGTAGTTGTAATATAAAGGATTCGAAATCCAGAGGACCAGTGTTACTCTATGAATTTGTGAGGATTGAATTAAAGCTAAGACGAAAGATGGTTTGTTTTGAAAACTAAAAAGTAACAGAATGGCAAACAACGATTTAAATTCAAATTAAAACAAGCACTAGACCAAAGCAATTCGCAGGAATTTCAGAGATAAGAACCAGATGACTATTCAGGGCACAAGTGTAACGCAAGTCTCGAACTCAAACAGAAAAGCTTATCGATCCACTGTCGTGATCTCGATAACTTTGTCTAACAACCTAAATCCTAAACTGTCGTTTGAACCTAGAAAATTGCAGACAAGCATTAGCTAGCAGGTTTGATCTGTTCACGATTTGCCTTAACTTCAACTGTCGTTGGCTAAGGACAAATCGCTCACCAATGTTTATTCTAGCAACCTATTACACTTTTGATGAACAGATTAACCTAAAATCGCAGATTGAGTGATCAATTCAACCTAAGCATTAAGTCTAACAATGGTGAAGACAATAGATATCAAGCCCTATTTGCATCTAATCCTCTAACTCATGAAATCCTTTGAACGCTTCAATCTAGCTAAGAGATCTACTCAGACATGGAGAAAAGAAACACAGAAACAGATGGAAAGGAATTCATGAATTAAAATCACAGAAGAGATAATAGGGTTCAGAATTCTTCTCAAAGTGTAGCAGATTTCTTCTCCCAAAAGCTTACAAGTAAAAACTCTATGGTTCAGGAAATTGTAAAAAAAAAGCGTAGAAAGTCTGTAGAAAAACGTGATTATAAAACACAGGCGGCTGTGGGCTTTTTATTCTCTTTCTCCTCCCAAAATTAGGTAAAAGTCGATTTCCTTATTTTTCTCCCGTCTGGAGCAGGTGCTCTACGAAGGGTCCAAACCGGGAGCAGGTGCTCCGGGGCAAAAACGTGTGAAATAGCTCCTTATTGCTCAAATTCATCTCTTTTTGCTCCAATGCCTCCTAAACACTCCAATCCTTTGATAAGGCCTCTAAGTCAACTGAAACTTCCTGAAAAGACTCCAAAAACTCCTAAAACAATTAGTAAACACAAGTTAGAATGAGTCAAAATCTCCACTCATCAACTCCCCCGAACTTGAATCCTTGTTTGTCCTCAAACAAACTCAAATTCAACTCCAAAAGAATGACTGGATAAAGCTGGGAACTCGCAAAACTCAAAAGACCGTAAACCTGACCAAGGCATGTGACAATCTGCTGCAAAATCAATCAAAAATCTAACCTCCATGTACTTCTCCGTAGACGCTGCAGCTTTCCAGATTAGTCCCTCAATTTCATAACATCATCCATGTCCCATCATCGCTGAGTCTCATCGATAAAACCAGTGCTAAGAACCTTCTAGACTCGTTCCCATACTTATACCTCAACAAATTGACCATACTACACAAAAGTACCTTTCCTCTCCCTCGAACTTATTCACTTTTCAAGCTGTTTCGTTTTTTTTTTTTTTTTTTTTTTGGCACATATAACAAGGTTCAAAGACGCGAGTATTGATGGTGATTGCCACCGAATCCCCGGTTTGTCCCCTCATCATATATCAAAGGTGTAGGCGAATAATGGGGTCACAGGAAATTTTCCTACCCCTCGCTTCCATCCCTTGTGTGATCATTCCACTTTAGAAGTAAAATAATGGGATCCTTGGAAATTTTCCTAACCCTTTACTTCTAAAAGAAAATCATTTCAATCTTTTCTGCCTTTTGATCATTTTTTTTTTTAGAAACAGCCTGAAACAATGCTTAGAACATGAGAGAGGAATACCAAATCTATCACACAGGTCTTTATTTGTCAGGTAAGAATGAGGAGTCAAGCCCTATGAGCACTAACCTGATCGATGAGGAAAATGAAGAGCTGAGAAATTAGCTCAGGTTCAATGGATTAGTCAAGAATTCTGGGCTCCTCTAGTCTACTGCTTTGTCTTTGGATTTTCCATTAGTCGATCTAGATGATTCTGCAGCAATAATCACTAGAAGAAGATGGTCAAGATTCACAAATGGTCTGAAATCATCATAGAATTGGTCCTCATTCCCACAAGCTTTGACTTGACTCATATAACCAAACTGACTCAAAGAAACAAAATGACTCAAAGAAACAAACTAAAACTGACTCAAAGGAAGTACTAAAAGGAAGAAAGCAAAAGAAAGAAGTACAAGGGACACGACCCTCCCCCGGACTTACTTCACACCGTCCCCGGTGTAAAAATAAGCTAGAGAAGTGTCCAAAAAAAACTTACCTGGTTCGCACATGTGGAGCACCCTGGCGGAGCAGGTGCTCCGGTTTCCCTTGGGTTGCTCCTTCGTCACTTTTTACGTGGTGAGCAACCAACCCAGCAGATGGAGCAGGTGCTCCGGTTGGGTGCTCTTCCTTCTTCTTCCTCACATCTTCTCTTCCACGTTGAACAACTTCTTACCTGTTTTTTTTTTTTTTTTTTTTTTTTTTTTTTTTTGAAAAGAAAGAACCTAAAAAAACAAAGTTAGTAGCTAAGAATTGAAAGACACAAAGTTAGAGACTCTTACCGGTGGGTTGCCTCCCACCAAGCGCTTGTTTTAAGTCATTAGCTTGACTTGGAAAGCCATTTAGGCTTGAAGAGGATCGCTTAAGGTGACTGATTCACCTTCTGCGATATTTGGACCAGTAAGGTATGGTTTCAACCTCTGTCCATTGACAACAAACTCGCCTCCTTTAGTGTCCAGCAACACTACAGCTCCATATGGTCGGACTTCCTTGATGGTGAATGGTCCGGACCATCTTGATCTCAGCTTCCCTGGAAACAATTTCAATCTAGAGTTAAAGAGCAATACCTGATCGTTTGGTGCAAAGCTTCTGTTGAGGATTCTCCTGTCATGGAAAGCTTTTGTCCTCTCTTTGTAAATCTTCGAGTTTTCATAGGCCAGGTGCCTAATTTCCTCCAGCTCATGCAACTGCATTACTCTCCTCTCCTGAGCATTCTTTGCATCGAAATTCAGCAGCTTCACTGCCCAAGCAGCTTTGTACTCAAGTTCCACTGGAAGATGACATGCTTTTCCATACACCAAGTGGAATGGTGTAGTCCCCAAAGGTGTTTTGTAAGCTGTTCTGTATGCCCAAAGAGCATCATCAAGCTTCACTGCCCAATCCTTCCTTGTGGTGCTCACAGTCTTCTGCAGAATGTTCTTGATTTCCCTGTTGGAAACCTCAACTTGCCCACTCGTCTGAGGATGGTATGGGGTCGCCACCTTATGCCTTACACCATTCTTCTTCAACAAGTTTTCAAAGACTTTGTTGATGAAGTGAGAGCCTCCATCGCTAATCACCACTCGCGGCACACCAAACCTGGGAAAAATGACAGATTTGAACATCTTTAAAACCACCTTTGCGTCATTTGTGGGACTAGCCAGAGCTTCCACCCACTTTGACACATAGTCAACTGCCACCAGAATATACTCATTCCCATGAGATGATGGAAAAGGTCCCATGAAGTCTATACCCCACACATCGAAAATCTCTACTTCCAAGATGAAATTCTGAGGCATCTCATTCCTCCTGCTGATGTTCCCTTGTCTCTGACATGTGTCACACCTGGAGATAAAAGTCGCTGCATCTCGGAACATCGTCGGCCACCAATACCCAGCTTGGAGAATTTTCGACACAGTCTTGAAAGTGGCGAAGTGACCTGCATAAGAGGATCCATGGCAATGAAACAACATTCCTGGTATCCCCTCGTCAGCTACACATCTTCTGAAGATTCCATCAGAGCAATGCCTGTATAAATAAGGCTCATCCCAAAAGTAGTGCCTCACATCCTTTAGAAACTTCTTCTTTTTGTTTCCCACAAAACCTGCAGGTTCCTGCTCTGCAGCAAGGTAATTTGCAATCTCTCCAAACCATGGGAAACCAGAATGCCGATCTATGTCAACTTGGTTGCAAAAACTCGTCAGAGCAGGTGCTCCGGTGGGGAGCAGGTGCTCGTCGAACCCAGAAACTTCTATGGCGTAAACTTGTTCATCAGGAAGGCTGTCATTTAGTGGAATGTCATCATCTATCTTCAGCCTCGACAAGTGGTCTGCAACACCATTATCAATCCCTTTTTTGTCTTTAATCTCTAAATCAAACTCCTGCAGCAAAAGGATCCATCGAAGGAGCCTTGGCTTGGCATCCTTCTTCGTCAACAGGTATTTCAGAGCTGCATGGTCTGTGTGAACAACAACTTTCGACCCCACAAGGTAAGACCTGAACTTCTCAAAAGCATAAACCACTGCAAGAAGCTCCTTTTCAGTTGTGGCATATCTGCACTGAGCCTCGTCGAGTGTTCGGCTAGCATAATAGATGACGTGGAGCCTCTTTTCTTTCCTCTGTCCCAGCACTGCTCCCACTGCATAATCGCTAGCATCGGTCATGACCTCAAAAGGTAGTTCCCAATCTGGTGGCTGGACAATAGGAGCGCTGACCAAAGCTCCTTTTATCCTGTGAAATGCCTCCAAACATGCATCATCAAACTCGAATTTCACATCCTTGCACAGCAGCTGCGTCAGGGGCCTGGCAATCTTCTAGAAATCTTTGATGAAGCGTCTGTAAAAACCTGCGTGGCCCAGAAAACTGCGAACCCCCTTGACTGATGTTGGTGGCTGCAGACTCATCATCACCTCGATCTTTGCCCTGTCCACCTCGATCCCTTTCTCTGAGATTTTGTGTCCCAGCACGATCCCATCTCTTACCATGAAATGGCATTTCTCCCAGTTAAGCACCAGATGCTTCTCCTCACACCGCTGCAAGACCCTGCACAGATTAGACAAACAGACAGAAAAGGAGCTTCCATAGACAGAAAAATCGTCCATGAAAACTTCCATTATGTCTTCAATCAGGTCAGTGAAAATCGACATCATGCAGAGTTGGAATGTTGCTGGAGCATTACACAAGCCAAATGGCATTCTGCGATATGCAAAGGTGCCATAAGGACATGTGAATGTCGTCTTCTCCTGGTCATCCGGGTGGATTGGGATCTGAAAGAAACCTGAATAACCATCTAAGAAACAGTAATAAGGATGGTTAGCCAAGCGTTCAAGCATCTGATCGATAAATGGTAAAGGAAAATGATCTTTGCGAGTTGCAGCATTCAATTTCCTGTAATCTATGCACATTCGATGCCCAGTAACAGTTCTAGTTGGTATCAATTCATTCCTATCATTTTTTATGACAGTGATGCCACCTTTCTTAGGAACTACATGAACCGGACTAACCCAATTACTATCTGAAATTGCATAGATCACACCAGCTTCTAGAAGTTTCATTATCTCTTTCTTTACAACATCTTGTAGATTCGGGTTTAACCTCCTCTGATGTTCTACAGAAGTCATTGATTCATCTTCTAGATGTATTCTATGCATGCAAAGATCAGGAGAAATCCCTGGAATGTCATCTAGTGAATATCCTATAGCTTTCCTATACTTTCTAATTTCACAAAGAAGCAAGGCAATCTCTACATTGTTCAATTCAGAGTTCACTATCACAGGGAATGTCGAATTGGGTCCTAGAAATGCGTACCTGAGCCCCACAGGAAGGGGTTTGAGCTCAAGCTTTGGAGCTCTCAATTCGCTCCAAGGTCCATCAATCAAACCGTCGGGAGCAAGTGCTCCAGGATTCAGAGCAGGTGCTCCGTCGGCTTTTTCTGCAGGTGAGCTCTCCTTGCCTTCTAAGCTCATGTACACCACCTGCCTTTGCATTCTCGTGCTTGCATTCAGCATTTTTGCAAACCCATCAGCTTCTTCACTCAAATACCCATGTTCTCCTTCAACTTTGGTGAGTGCAACTTCGAGAGGATCGATGGCCAAAACCTCTTCAGCAACCTCTTCAGCAATGCCTGAACCATCATCTATGACAAATGTCTGTCCGTCCAGCATTGGTTTCTTGTAGAGTTTATTCATCTCAAATCGCACCACCATATCTCCCAGCTGGAGATCTATCACTCCTTCTTTCACATCTATGATTGCACCTGCTGTGCATAAGAAGGATCGACCCAATATCAAAGGATCCTTGGGTTCTTCATCAAGCTCCAGAACCACAAAATCTGCTGGAATGAGTGTATCACCTATCTGAACATGCAGATCCTCAAGTATACCAACAGGGAATTTGGTTGATCTATCAGCAAATACCAGCGAGATTTTCGTCGGTTTGAATCTGGTGTAACCCAATCGCTTGGCTACAGAGTAAGGCATCAGATTCACACTTGAACCTAGATCGCAGAGAGACCTTGCAAAAAGTACATTCCCAATCCTAACTGAGAGAACAAACCTTCCTGGATCACTTCTCTTCTTCAGCACTTTGTTCTGAAGCACAGCACTGCACTCCTTCGAAACCATCATGACACTCTTTTCCTCAACAGCTTTCCCAGACACTAACCCCTTCATGTATCTTTTAAGGGCTGGTATCATCTGAACAGCATCAGCTAGAGGGAGTTTTACAGTCAAATCCTTCAGCATCTCCCTGCACTTTGCATCCTCTAAGTCCTTGCGAGACTTCTTTGGTGGAACTGGGTAAGGTACCTTAGGCGTGTAAACTCTTGCAGGAATGTTTGCTGGGGCAGGTGGCTGGAGCAGGTGCTTCCTCGTTGGCTCAGGGTGCTCCCTCGTCAAATCTACGTCTGGAGCAGGTGCTCCAGATTTTGGAGCAGGTGCTCCAATGTAGGAAGAGTGCTCCTTCGTCTTTTTTACGTCATGAGCTGGTTCCTCTTCTTGGAGCAGGTGCTCCACGTCCTTTTCCTTCTTCTTTTCTGAGACAGAGCTTGTTGGTGCAGCATGTAGAGTCTTCCCACTTCTAAGCCCAATAGCATTCACAAACTCATTCCTGGAGTTTTCACCTTTTCCAGGGAGAGTTCCAGGTGATCTCTTCACAGCTTCTGCAGTCTGAGCTACCTGAACATCCAGCTTCTTCACATGAGTCCACACAGCCTCATACTTGCCATTCAAATCATTGTACATGGTGTCCACTTTGGCATTAATCTCCATGGAAGACTTTTGCTGATTAACCAGCAGCTGTTGCATCAAGTTTTTCAGCTCATCCTGCGAGTTATTTGAGGAACTCGAAGAAGGTTGTAGACTTGTGAAAGGCAACTTCTGCTGATTTCCACCTTGAAATCGATTCTGATTGGTGATGAACTGCTTTCCTTGGAAGTTGCTGGAGAAGTTCTTTCTGAAATCCTGACTGATTCTGCACTCCTTGCTGCGGATAGACCTGATCCTGAGGGTTCTCAACATTGTTGCTTCTGTAGGATAAATTCGGGTGGCTTCTGAAGTTGTTGAAACTGCGATTCTGCACATACCCTTGTCCATTCACGAAATTTACCTCCATCTGATCATTATTCTCTGCATCTACAAACTCTTGAGCAAGAGGTGCATCACCAACCTCATCAGCAAAATGCACAGATCTCTGGTTCTCTCTCAACAGCAGATTCACCTTTGCTGTAAGCTCATCGATTTTGCTCAACTCCACACTATGAACTGCTTTGCTAGACCTGTCATACTCTTGGGATTTGTTGCTGGAGCTTGCAGCTAAGTTCTCAATCAACTCATAAACAACTTCTTTGGACTTAGTCATGAAATCGCCATTGCTAGCTGCATTCAAAGCATTCCTGTAATCCCAGTTGACACCATCATAAAAGGTTGACAGGATCTGCTCATCAGAGAACCCATGGTGAGGGCACTCTCTTCGGTACTCCTTGTACCTCTCCCAAGCTTCGCAGAAAGCTTCACCAGGTTGCTGTTTAAACGACGAGATCTTGTTCTTCAGAGCTGCAGTTTTGGCCTTAGTGTAGAAATGGTCCAAAAATGCTGATCTGCACTCTTCCCATGTAGTCAATGACCCAGGTGGTAATGACTTCAGCCAGCGCAAAGCTTTGTCCGCAAGTGAGAATGGAAAAAGCTTGCACTTCAAGAAATCGGCTGGTATCCCATTTGATCCAGTCGTGCTGCAAATCTCCTCAAAATTCTCGATGTGGTCCATCGGAATCTCAGCAGGAAGCCCATGAAAGAGGTGCTGCTTCACCAATGAGATCAGCTGAGGTTTGATCTCAAATTCTTGCCTCTGAATGGTTGGAGGAGCAATCGCAGCCCTGTTGTGATAGTAAGCGTGCGGACTGTCCTTGTCTCCAATAGCAGGTTGTGGCTGCTCCCTGTCTTGCTGCGCCTTTTGCAGCTGCTCCAATTGTTGTCGAAGCTGTTGAACCTCGACAGCCATGTTGCCATTATTGCCTTGATCGCCCATGTTGGCTTGAATAGGCCTTTGACGTCTGTTTTCTCGCTCGACTCTTGCTAGATCGGTGTTCGACAAAGAAACAAGATCAGTGCAGTTGCTCCTTGTGGATATGTTTGACATACACCTGAAACACACGCAAACAAGAGAACAAGAGAGAAAAATTAGTAAAGCCTTAGTCTGAATTTCAAACCAAAAATCAAAGGTAACGAATTGGTCCCCGGCAACGGCGCCAAAATTTGATTCTCACTGGATATACTCCTAGTTTCTACTGCAATAAAACAGTGATGTAGTTGTAATATAAAGGATTCGAAATCCAGAGGACCAGTGTTACTCTATGAATTTGTGAGGATTGAATTAAAGCTAAGACGAAAGATGGTTTGTTTTGAAAACTAAAAAATAACAGAATGGCAAACAACGATTTAAATTCAAATTAAAACAAGCACTAGACCAAAGCAATTCGCAGGAATTTCAGAGATAAGAACCAGATGACTATTCAGGACACAAGTGTAACGCAAGTCTCGAACTCAAACAGAAAAGCTTATCGATCCACTGTCGTGATCTCGATAACTTTGTCTAACAACCTAAATCCTAAACTGTCGTTTGAACCTAGAAAATTGCAGATAAGCATTAGCTAGCAGGTTTGATCTGTTCATGATTTGCCTTAACTTCAACTGTCGTTGGCTAAGGACAAATCGCTCACCAATGTTTATTCTAGCAACCTATTACACTTTTGATGAACAGATTAACCTAAAATCGCAGATTGAGTGATCAATTCAACCTAAGCATTAAGTCTAACAATGGTGAAGACAATAGATATCAAGCCCTATTTGCATCTAATCCTCTAACTCATGAAATCCTTTGAACGCTTCAATCTAGCTAAGAGATCTACTCAGACATGGAGAAAAGAAACACAGAAACAGATGGAAAGGAATTCATGAATTAAAATCGCAGAAGAGATAATAGGGTTCAGAATTCTTCTCAAAGTGTAGCAGATTTCTTCTCCCAAAAGCTTACAAGTAAAAACTCTATGGTTCAGGAAATTGTAAAAAAAAAAGCGTAGAAAGTCTGTAGAAAAACGTGATTATAAAACACAGGCGGCTGTGGGCTTTTTATTCTCTTTCTCCTCCCAAAATTAGGTAAAAGTCGATTTCCTTATTTTTCTCCCGTCTGGAGCAGGTGCTCTACGAAGGGTCCAAACCGGGAGCAGGTGCTCCGGGGCAAAAACGTGTGAAATAGCTCCTTATTGCTCAAATTCATCTCTTTTTGCTCCAATGCCTCCTAAAAACTCCAATCCTTTGATAAGGCCTCTAAGTCACCTGAAACTTCCTGAAAAGACTCCAAAAACTCCTAAAACAATTAGTAAACACAAGTTAGAATGAGTCAAAATCTCCACTCATCACCTGCTGAGCACGTTGTCTCAGGGAATCTTGTGTGTGGATGCCCAGTGATGGAGAGTTGTGATGTCCTGCCAAAATGATTGTCACTCATGCGGGATTGGGATGCTGAAACATTTCACATCTTGCACTGATCACTGACAGGATTGGCCAAAATCATCTCTGAGTACGGACCGAGCTATGAGAGTTTCTTCACTATACCAATCTGAATGTATGGTTGTTGGAAGTGTGTGAATGCTCCTCAGCTGAGGGAAGGCAGCACGATGGACAGGCAAAGGTCATAACAACACGGCTTAACAACACACTCTGAGGACCCCAAAATGAATTGTGAAAAGAAACAGGATAACGTAATCTCCTGAAAGAAATGTGTGAATGCTCCTCAGATGAGGGAATGCAGCACAAAAAGAATACAGGGGACTCAGAGTGGAGTGTGTTACTCCTGTGTATCCATCAAAGTATAGTGTCTCATGGTCTGGCGGAGAAGTAGACACTTGGTCCGAACTCTCGGGTGATTTAAGTTAAGGATGTCTGAGTCTTCCCACGGGTTGAAGCACGAAGAATGCCTGTGAATAACTAATGATGTGAAAGCACTTCGGCTGAAGGATTGGCTGCATCATTGTGCTTTCAGGTAGACTTCTCTTCACATCTGATTCTACATTGGTATTCATCTCGATCTCTCTGTACATAGGTGAAATGTCTTGTCCGTTGTTCGTCCGTAGTGCCTAGATTTGCGTGCTCGATTGTGTCATGGGTCCCTTAATGGGATTCTCCTTGTGTTGCCTGTGTGTGCTTTGCCCGTGTGTTAAATTGCTTTGTGTGTGTGATGAAGCTCATAATTGTGTGAGAAATCTATGATTCTTTTTGGGCCTAAAGCCCATTTGGTGTGGGGCTAATGTGTGTGTCTAGCTGTGCTTCTAGTTTTCCGCTGGTTTATTAGGGTCTGCTGACGTTTGGTGTGCCACAAAACCCTAATTGTGTGCGACGCATCGGAGAACTTCTGTTCACCTCGCCGATTTCATTCTGCACGACGATGCCGCGAACCACCAGACTTCAATCCTCCAAGCTCATGGCCTCTGCCATTGAAGCCTCTCGTCGCGAACCTCCGGACTCGGAGACACTTGCCTCTGCTCTTCGACGCCTCTCTACAAAGAAGAAAACTGGTCATCGTTCCTGAAAGGAACAAGTGGTCATCTCCGATGAAGAAAATAGCAGCGATGGGGAGAGTCAAAACACCGGTGGCTCCTCACACCCTCCGGCGTACTTTGAAGACCCGCGAGATCTGTTCTCCAATCTATTCGCGGAATCCAGTGATGAGGAGATGCTCGGCGGCTCCGATGATGACCGAGCAAGAGTGTGCGCGCTGTATGAGGATCAGGAGACCCGGTACCGCGCAAATCGAGCCGCTACTGTCACTCATGAGCGCATGCATCCTGAGCTGACTCGTCCTCTGCGGTATTCGCGAGACAACTTTACGTCTGCTGCGGCTCGGGGAAGGTATGATTCTCTGCGTCTTCGCTCCTTCCATGACCAGAAGTTCCTCCTACTCGACGATCCCAAGCTGGATGAGGTTCGAGGCATTTTGGACAAAGTGGACTTGACTTACACGGTGCTGGATGTGGACCCGTACTGTCCAACTGTGATTCACGAGTTCTATTCGAATGTGCCGGATTTGGAATACCGCCTTGGGACTAATCTGATCTATATCCGAGGGCAGATGTACGAGTTCACACCTGACATCATCAATCGCATGTTCCTGATCAAAGAAGATCTGCCGTCTGGTGAATGGGATAAGATGAACATCGATGAGGCGGTTCGTGTTGTGTCCGGAGGCCGAAAGAATCGTTGGGAGGGTTTTGGTTCCAAACATCTTCAACCTACGTATGGAGTCCTGTACAAGCTTTGCTGTCGTAATTGGATGCCCACGACGAATTACACCACCATGGTGAAAGACCGAGTCAAGTTTGTGGCTTCTCTCATCCAAGGCCGACGGTTCAATCTTGGTCTTCTGGTGTATGAACAGATCCTTGCCATTGCACGTACGCCTGAGCAAGTCAATCTCAAGCTGATGTTTCCAAATCTGATCTTTCAGATGTTGAAATTTCAGAAGATGATCCCAGGTCATCGTGGTGATCAGCCGCTCCAAGGGTTTCCTCTGAAGATCACACTGGACAAGAAAGCTGGAAAAGGTTCAGATGGTGACGAATCTGAAGCTCTCCCTACTCTGGCAGCGGATTTGGATCAGCTTGCACGCTGGGTTAAGCGCATTCAACTGCGTCTCAAAGGTAAGTCGTCTGACCTGGTACATGTTCTTTTCGAATGTTTTTGTTCTAAATGTGCACTCAAGCAGGGGGAGAATATGGCTCACGAGACAATGCTGCAAAGGACAAAGAGTCAGACACTGAGGGGGAGCAGCAGGGAGATGAGACAGAGAGTAAGGAGAGTGATTGAGTGTAGGGATGAGTGAATCTGTTTAACTCTAGCACGTGTTAAGCATCTCTCGTGTTACTTGTTTTGTTTTGAACTGTTTTGAACAATGTCCTTGTTGCTTTGTTTCTTTTGGGATGTCAGTTGCTTTGAACAATATCTTACTCGTGTTTGGAATGACATGTGCCTATGTTGGTTTTGCTGGCTAGTCTCTTGTGTCCTTTTTGTGTTTCTATGGCTGTGTTGATGCAGGAGGCTTGACGTGACACATTCAGACAAAAAGGGGAAGAATGAAAGATCAGGATTCTGGAGGTTGTGTGACACATCAAGGCGAGATGTGTAACACAACAGGAAGACGCGGGAAAGAGGAAGAACATGAATAACCACGTGGCAGCAGCTGAGTGGAGGTGAAGAAAAAGATTACGTGAGGAGCAAACCAAATCACAAGGAAGAAGATACGGAGGATCGTTGAAGATCTCAACAAAAGGAAAGAGTATATTCGCCAACTCAGGAGATGAAGGGGATATATATATGTGAAGGAAACCTAGAAGACGGTTGGCCGTTCACAGATTGTATTGAGAGCTTACAAGAAACTAAGAGAGAAATGTTAGGGTTCTTGGTGAGCGAACTAGGCTAGTGTGACACAACTGTTGTTGTGTGGGACTTGGGTAGATTAGGAATTGGTCAGTGTCGAATTGCAGTGTGTAAGGTCGTGTAATTCTGATTAGACAAGTCTTGAAGAGATTGTCTAAGTGATTTCTAATAAAAGAGCAAAAGGTTTTTGCATTCCCAAGTATGTGTTACATACGTCTCTGTTTCACTGGTTTTACAATAACGAAAAAAAATTCTTGCAAATGGGTCTTCTTAAATAATCGCACACTTGCTGAATACATTGACTTGGTTCTTTTATTGTATCGTTCTTTGCTTGTCATAATCGTTCCACATTAATAATGGGAGAATTTTATGCACTACATTGCAAGAAAAATGAGAGTAATTAACAAAATGACAATTTGTCCAAGGAAGCAAAATGAGTTAGAATACAATTTGGACAGTATTTTATTTGGTATACATCAATATTTGGACAGTATTTTATTTGGTATACATCAATATTCTAACGAGACTCATTGTCACTGTGGATAGATTCCATTCTATACTTTTATCCGCACCCTTTTTTCATTTGTTATTAACAATCTCACCAACACTCATTACTTAAAATAAAAACTGATCTATTGTCATTGTTCAAACTAACTCAACTCTTAATATAACATCAATTTGATGAGGATGTGTGACTTTAAGACGACTACATCAAGACTCTGAAGAATTAATGAGAATATCTGATTTTTTTAGAAGACTAGGTCAGTATTGATTTTAAGACGACTAAGTCAAATAATGTAAAGAATATTCTTATTTATCAATCCAGAATAAACTTACTTAATGTTCATATATAAAATAAAATCATAATCATATGAAAGCTATTATAATTGTTCTATTTTAAATTTAAAGAGAGAGAGATGTTTCACAGACCCTCACAGTTGTTGCACTCTTTTATATATAACACTTTCAGTTTAGAAAACTTGGAAAAAAGGAGGTAGCTAGGTCCACCAATCCCATACAACAACTAATCTGAAGCTGTCTCAAGTTTTTAGTAAAAAAGACAACTCAAATTCACAACCAATTTCTGCTTAGATCCACATTTGAAAAGGCTTGTCCAATTATGCCCCAAGATTGGGGAATTCAAGTTTCTGCACATATTATATATCTTGTTGAGCTGAGATAACAGGATTGATATGTTATTCATTCTTCCGCTTTAATGCGGTTTTGTAGAACATTATTTTAAAAGAAACAAGAGAAATATAGAAACAAATAAAACAAAGAGAGAAAATCAATTGTCACAAGATGAGCAAAACATGAGTGCATACTTGACATAACACTAAAGAGATTAACAAAACCACTAAATCAAAAGTGGAAAGAAGTAAAAAACATGTCCTAAAGAAGGCAACCAGGACCAAGTCATGATGAAAATTCACTCTGTAAGACATTCATAAATCGTTTTTCTTTTCTTCTTCAGGATAAAGCTTATTTTACCATGCATATGACTAAATTTATCCTTTTTGGTGGAGACATATGTGGTAATCTTTTCGATCGTCGCAGCTCTTTCATCAGTCCTCCTCTTTCTAACAAAAGAAAAAAAAAAGGAATCTTATAAGATTAGATTAAGAAAGAAAAAAGCGTTAAAATTTTCACTGTAAGACATCATAATTCATAAATCCTTTTTTTTTTTCTCTTTTCATGTGGTTAAGGCTTAAGAATCCCTTACGCATCCATCATGAGATTCATGAATTTGAAGAATTCATCACAGTTGAGCTGACCATCGCCATTAACATCAGCTACCCGAATGATCTTACGAACTTGCTTATCGGTAATTTCCTTCCCATCTTTTGTCAACGCGTATTTAAGCTCTGGTGCAGTTATGTAACCATTCTGGTCTACATCGCATTCCCTAAAGCCTTCCTTCATCATTTCCGCTTTCACTTGGTCCGTGTAAAGCTCTTCACTAGTCATCCTAAGAAAAAAAAAAAAAAAACAGAATGTTATTAGACTATAGAAATTCCACTATTGAATCATTGATTAAGAGAGACAAAAGCATTCTAAATCATATGATAAGATTTCACTGTAACACATCATTAATCGTTTTTTTTTTTTTTGACTTTTAAGAATCCTCACCTAAGAGTCATGAGTTCGACAAATTCATCACAGTTGAGCTGACCATCGCCATCAACATCAGCTACTCGGATGATACTACGAGCTTTCTTATCGGTAGATTCCTCACCATCTTTTATCAACACATATCGTCGAAGCTCTGCTACAGTTATGAAACCATTCTTGTCTACATCGTACTTCCTAAATTCGTCCTTAATAGCTTCCACTCTCAGTTTGTACAAGACATCTGTGCAAAGCTTTTGGACCATCGCAGCTTCATCAGGCCTGGAAAAAAACAAAATCTTAAACGAAAGATAAAAAGGATTCTTGCAGGTTCATTGAGCACAAAAACAAACCAGTTACAAGAGTGTTCTCCAGCTATGGTCGTTACACATTTCAAAGCTTCGACCCATCTCTGCTTCACTTCCTCTGTTTGGTTTTCGCAGGTTTTCTCGAAAGCGCTCCCGAAGTCACCGCTCTGTGTGCGTACATGGAACGGATCAACGTCGTAGAAAATAGGCATCACAATCTGTTCCTTATCTTTTCTGCACTTCAAGATTTCCACCAGTTCGTCCAAACACCAGATGGAAGAAGCGTAGTTCTTCGAGAGCAAAACCATCAAGACCCTCGATTCTCTAATCGCTTTCACGAGTTCATGTTTGATCGTATTGCATCTCTCCATCTTATCATCCTTGTACATTTTGATTTCCTTCCTTAAAAAGTGATCGTGTAAATGACTGAGGAGTCCTTTACGAACATCTGGCCCGTTGAAGCTTGGAAAGACATCGTATCTCTTAATATAAGCACAAGGAGAAGCAGGAGAAGAAGAAGCCATGAGAGAGATAGAGCAAAAGAGAGTTTGAAGAAAGTATAGCAGTGGTTTGAGGAAACAAGCTTTCTTAGTTCATCTATATAAGCCAAACGGGTAAAGAGGAGAGGAAAATTCAAAGGAATTTTCGTATGAGAACTGTACTGGAAACTACTGGCTTGTTTCAAAAGTTTGTTTTCTTTTGTTTTTATAGCCGCCGAGGAGAGGACCACTGGCTTTGACTAGAGACTGAGAGAGAGAGAGAGAGAGAGAGTAAACAGAGAGGTTGAAGAAAGTATCTATCACAGTGGCTTTGGATAAGATATCTATGGAGCCTGGAGGAAGAAACAAATCCCTTCTTTATACATCTGAAAGCAAAATGCTTAAAGACCAAAGACATTTGACCACTGGCTTGTTTTTATTTTGTAAACCGGAATATGAATTTGTAAATTGAGCTCAGAGATAAAAATATCAGAATCCGACAGGAGATAAATTAGAAGAAGACTAACTAGGTAGATTCAAAATGAGGGTTCTAAACCCCCCCCCCCCCCCCCCCACCACCACCACCGTGAAAAGATTCAAATTATGATTCTAAACCCCCTTCCAATTGTAAATTTGGTTTGATAACTAAACCGACTTTTAATTCGTTTGAAAATGACATAATACTTGCTGCTTCCACTACTCAAAAGTCTGTACTCCGCAACTCAAGTATCATGTTATTTTCCTCGCAGCTGAATGCAAATTGAATCTTGCTCGACTGCTCGTAGTCCCATCCTCTTCATCGCATGATTCTCTTTTGTGTTTATTCAAACAATATATCTACATTTTTTTTTTAGATTACCGAGAGGTTCTGGGCCCGAAGCCCGTATTCCCCAAGCTTCAAACAATATTTGTTTAGCTAATCAGAAGAATGTCTTCTGATCCTAATATGTGAACTTAATATGAATTGGTTAATATACGATTTAGGAGGACATTCTTAAATTTGTAAAAATGATTCCTAAAAAGTAAGAAGGCTTTCGGAAACTCTAAATTTAGGAAGCATCTATAAATATTGGAAAAGGTTCATACAAATTTAGCAATGTCTTATTTCATAATCAAGAAACAAGAAAATGACCACCTAAATTTTGAAGAATGTTTTTTTCAAGGGTTTCTCAAGGAGTTTTCTTAAGATGTTTTTAAACCCTCGAAATTTCAAAAGATTTACAAAGCATTTCTAGTGCTCTAAGAAGCTTTTCAACGTTTTAGAAAGCTTTTATAAATTTTTAGGAATGCTTTTCTAAATGTTAAGAAATTCTTATTACGAATTTTATGAAGGGTTTATATATGTTTCCTAAGAGTTTCAAACCCTCTAGAAACACTAATAGGTTTGCAGAGCATTTCTAATGATTTAGGAAGCCATTTTAAACTTTTCGGAACGCTTTCCTAAATGATAAAAAGTCTAACTAAAAGGATTTATGAAAGTTTTTTTCAAAAATTTATGAATTATATATGAATATTTCTTAAGAGTTTAGAGAAACCATTAATATTAAAAAGGTTTACAAAGTTTTTCCTAATGTTTTAGGAAGCGCTTCCGTCTGTCAAAGTATTAAAACCTAGCGACAAGATGTTCTTCCTGCTCCAGTTAGTTTATATGGCTAGTAGCTGCAATGAACTCACTGTAATCAATTGTCCTACTGTTTTCCACATCAGCCTGGCCAATACAAGAGCTCGTCACTGAAAGCACACAATAATTAACTTTCATTTTGTAGCCAAATGAGATTAGATTTTACCGCTTCCATGAGATAATGGATCTCTGTGTCTTTCAAGGTTGATCCATATTTCCTCAGCCTAGTTTTGAGTTCATCAAACTTAATAGCGCCGCTGTTATCAATATCCATTGCCTGAAACAATTATCTTAAACCAGCAATCTCTTCTTCCGAGAGGCTCTCAGCTATAAAACCTGATGACCCCAAAAAAGAAAAAAAAAAAACACAAATAGTTTCAAGAGAAGTGATGCATAGACCATAGAAGATACACGGGTTTGTGAATGGTTGCTAAATGATTAGGAAATTCCACTCAATGTAGGTTTACAAGCTTTACTAATGTTTAATAAAATATATCTGACATTTTTAAAAGAGTTAGGATGTCTTTCTGAACTTTTAGGGAAATCTTCATAAATGTTTATAAAGATTTCCTAAAATTTTAACCATATAAAGGTCATTCCATCAAAAATAACGCCTCAGCTGGTTTCTTGGCACAATCTCTCTAGATCAAGATTTAATCATTCGTGCCACCTTTTTTTTCTTTTCTTAGAGAATGAAATATCTACAAGAAGAGCTACTGTCAATCAAAAGTTCATGAGAAGAGCTGCATATCATAAGTTCTATGGTTAATTTTTGTTTGTTTCCTGCTACTGTCGACCACAACTTCTAAATCATGATCAAGATCAAACATAGAAGACTAATGCAAGAACCCATCAAAGACAAAACCATAACAGTTTGAATCTAAATCATGTAAAATTTCAGAACCTAAGTGATCTTTCAAACCAAAACTCTACATTCTTCAATTCATATTCAGAATTTATCACAGATTAATCCAACAAGGAGTTAGATTCTTTACTTTTCGTGTGTTCATAGCCTAAGCGATCATTCAAACCAAATTTAACATTACAAAATTTGGAACTGAATTTTTCAACTTACGAGGGTACTATCAAGAGTGGCAACAAGGATGAATTTCCCATTAGGAGAGAATTTGGCGAAGGAAACATCATGAGATTTATTATCAATCGGAGTCTTGAAGCAAGTTCTTTCTTTGGCATCCCAGATTTTGCAAGAACCATCATTGCTTCCCAAAACAATCCAATATAAATCATATTTATAATTCATAGAACTAAAAATATATATAAAAACCGAGTTAAAAATATTTTGGTAGCTAAAATCACTAATTTTAAATCATAAATATAAACCAAAATATATTTTTATACAAAATGAAAAACATAAAAAATAAATTAAAAATTATTACATACATTTATTATAGATTAAATTTAGAAAACTATTTATAAAATATTTCATGATAAATAAAATACTGTTGAAATACTATTTATAAAATAAAATACAAATTTTAATAAATATTTATAATATAAAGTAATATGAACGGACAAGTTAAAATTATAATTTTATAATCATAGTTTTTTGAGATTAATATGAATGGACATGGTAAAATTATATTTTTAATAATCACAATTATCTTTGATATTATAAAAAAATTTACAAAAAGCAAATTATATCTAAATTAAAAAATAAATATTTTTATTTATTAAAAGAATTTATCTATAAAAATAATTATATCTAAACTCAAAAAACGTAAATTATATTACGAAATTCGTTAAACAAAGAAAATTTCTTGTGCAAACGCACGGAATTAGAATTTAGTTTAGTTTTAAAACGAGATCTCGTTTTAAAATACAGTCTCTTGCTTCCTCTTGCGATAAAGATCAGGAATCTTTCTTCTTGTGATTTGTGAGAGACTAATCGAACGTTGACCTTTTTCTTTGACCAAATTTTTACCGGTTAAACTTGTGTCGTTTGAGTATTTTTCAACTACCCTAGACGTCTTGGCGGCCAATTTGTAGTACATTATATTGAAGAAAAAAAACAAGAGAAATATAGAAACAAATAAAACAAAGAGAGAAAATCAAGTGTCACAAGATGGGCAAAACATGAGTTCATACTTGACATAACATTAATTGAAGAGCTTAACAAAGCAACCAAATAGAAGGTGGAAATTAAAGAAGTAAAAACATGTCCTAAAGAAGACAGCCAGGTTCAAGTCATGATGAAAATTTACTTAGACATTCGTAAATCGTTATTCTTTTTTCTTCAAGATAAAGCTTTCACCATGAATTTGACGAATTTATTCACTTTGTTCAAGACATCTGTTGCAGTCTTTTCGACCCTCGCAGCTTCCTCATCAGCCCTCCTCCTTCTAACAAAAAAGAAAAAAAAAAAACAGAATCTTATAAGATTATAGAAACTCCACGACTGAATCATCGATTTTTAAAAAAAAAGACAAAGCCGTTTTACATTATAAACAAAGGCTTTATCTATAAAGGGTTAAGAATGTCTCACTCAGCCGTCATGACTTTGACGAATTCATCGTAGTTGAGATGACCATCGCCATCAACATCAGCTCTTCGGAAGAAATTACGAATTTCCTTATCGGTTAGTTTGCTCCCACTATTTTTCATCACATATTGAAACTCTGCTGCAGTTATGAAACCATTCTGGTCTACATCTAAACCCGTAAATAATTCCTTAATTTCTTTCTCTTCCTCCCTCGACAGTGTAACATCTGTGGCAAACTTTCGAACCATCGCAGCTTCTTCATCAGCCTCCCTACAAAAATTAAAAAGACACAAAAGCGTTCTAATTAAATCATGATGAAAATTCAATGTAAGACACACTTTTTCCTTCTTCTTTTTTCCTTCAGGTTAATTAAGGTTTTTTTTTTTTTAAAAAAAAGATTTAATTAAGAATGCCTCACTTAGCTATGGTAAATTTGGCAAATTCATCATAGTTGATCTGACCATCGCCATCAACGTCAGCTTTTCGGATTATCTCATCAACTTCTTCATCGGTTACTTTCCCCCCATCTTTTGTCATCACATATCGAAGCTCTGCTTCAGTTATGAAACCATTCTTGTCTACATCGTATTTCCTAAATTCTTCCTTCATATCTTCCACTCTCAGTTTGTTCAAGATATCTGTAGAAAGCTTTTCGCTCGCAGCATCTTCATCAGCCATCCTAACAAACGAAAAAAAAAAAAACTTATTTTTATTAGATTGCAATAAGATTTCACTGTAAGACACTTTTTGTTTTCTTGGCTTTTAAGAAACCCTCACACAAGAGTCCTGAATTTGGCAAATTCATCATAGTTGATCTGACCATCGCCATCAACATCAGCTACTCGAATGATATCACGAACTTGCTCATCAGTAAATTCACCCCCATCTTTTGTCAACACATATCGAAGCTCTGCTGCAGTTATGAAACCATTCTGGTCCACATCGCATTCCCTAAACTCTTTCTTAATCTCTTCCAATCTCAGTTTGTTCGAGACGTCTGTGGAAAGCTTTTCCACCATAGCAGCTTCATCAGTCCTGAAAAAAAAAAACAAAATCTTAAACGAAAGATAATTAAAAAAGGATTTCTGCAGGTTCATTGAGCTCAAAAACAAACCAGTTACGAGAGTGTTCTCCAGCTATGGTTGCTACACATGTCAAAGCTTCGACCCATCTCTGTTTCACTTCCTCTGTTTCACCTTCACAGGTTTTCTCAAAAGCGATCCCGAAGTCTCCGCTCTGTTTGCGTACACTGGACGGATCAACATCGTAGAAAATGGGCATCACAATCTGCCCCTGAGCTTCTCTGCACTTCAAGATTTCCACCAGTTCGTCCAAACACCAGCTCGAAGAAGCGTAGTTCTTGGAGAGCAAAACGATGGACAGTCTCGCTTCTCTAATGGCTTTCACGAGTTCAGATCCGATCGTATGGCCTCTCTCGATCTCCTGATCCTTGAAAATCGTGATCTCTTTCCTTGCAAAGAGATCGTGTAAATGACTGAGGAATCCTCTACGAACATCTGGGCCGTGGAAGCTCGGAAATACATGGAGACTCTTAACCTCAGACGAAAAATGAGAAGAAGAAGAAGAAGAAGAAGAAGAAGCCATGAGAGAAATCCAGCAAAAGAGAGCGTTTAAAGAAAGTATAGCAGTGGTTGAGGAAACAAGCTTCCTTGTGTATATATAGAAGCGAAATGCTTAAAGAGGAGAGTAAAATTCAGAGGAATTTGTATGAGAACTGTACTGGAAACTACTGGCTTGTTTGTTTCAAAGGTCTTTGTATGAAGTCGTTGGCGGCTCTTAAAAGTTTGTTTTTTTATAGCCGCCAAGGAGAGGACCACTGGCTTAGGCTAGAGAGTAAAATAAAGGTTGAAGAAAGAAACATGTCCCTTCTTTATGTTATATTGAAGCAAGAGTGAATTTATTGTATATCAATGGTTCATAAAAAAAATTAAGTTTATAGCATCGATAAATTGATAATTAGGTAACTAGCAAAAAGAATATATTGTTTTATCCAATTCTATCCTTCTTATTTTGTTTATTTATAAAATTGCCAATGATTTAATTTTTTTTTTTCTGATAGATTATATTGGAAATACTGTTCATCCACAAACGGGTAACATTGTCCATAAACGTCCGATGACACTATTCATTACCAGAAATCTTCTTGTTAACATGCTAACAATAATTAACATGATAACGTTTATTCTGTTAACGTCTAATATAAAATGTTAACATGCTAATATTAATATAATGTTATATAATTAGTTAACATGATAATAATTATAATAACATATTATATAAATATTAATGTGTTTAACACTAATATCTAGTATTTATAACATATTAACAATAATATCTGATACTTTTTGTATGTTAACATATACAAATCAGAATAGTATGTGTGCTAACTTAGTTATCATAACAAGATTTATTCAAAATTATATCGATAACTCGTTTGCTAATTGCTAATAATGTTATCGATAACATATCGTGACGTCAGTGGTGACGTCACCACCATCATTAAGACCATCGTTGCACTATAACTAACCTCCATCTCCATTTCTATCTTCAATTTCATCCATCTTCTTTGTTCTCTTCTTTCTTCTTTTCTTGTTCTATTTTTTTCTCTTATTCTTTGCATTTTTCTTTCATGGACAATGGTTGAAGAGATAAAAACTAAAGATGTAATTTGATTGAAAAAAGAAGGGTAAAATTGATTTTTGGCAATAAATAGTACGCGATGAATAGTGCTGAGGAAAGAGAACTAATTTTCAATTTATTGGTTACTAGTTTGTGCAATCTATTATATTAAAACAGAAGCATTTTTAGTATCTGCTTCCAAACACTCCCAAATTTTTTTTAAAAATATTTTATTTTATATTTATATTTATTTCCGAAAATTAGTTATATATTTAAATAGTTTTAGATTTCCTTAAATATATGTCATATTTGTTTAAATTTGAAATTATTCAAAATTTATAATTATTCAAATTTAATTTAAAATTCAAAAAATGAAAAAATTATAATTAAATTTTATTATAAAAATTTAGATAATAATTTTAATACTTTAGAATTACTTAAATACATGTTAGATTTAATTTAAATTTTAAATTTAAATGATATTCTCATAATAGCGCATAATAAACGAATATCTTATTGTATTTTATCATAATCAATCGGTCTAAAATATCAAATTTATAATATAATATAGCTGATTAGGGTTATATATTTATACTTATGGTCTATAAATTAGTTTATTAAAATATATAAGATATTAAGATGATTTGAGGCAATTAAACTAACAGGTTAGCCAATATATAGATATAATGGTAAATGAATATCTTATTATATTTTATCATAATCAATCAATCTAAACTATCAAAACTTCAATATTAATTAATATTTCTATTCTACAATAATATGATAGAGCAAATTAGGGTTATGCATTTATAATTAGAGTTCTATACTGGTTAGTTTGTCAAAACATGTAAAATATTAAAAAAATGATTTTAAGGCAACTAAACAGACAATTAGCAAATTCATAGATATATACATAGATTGTTTATATGTAAATCAAAATTTACATAATAATAAAATTTATAATTAACATTAGATCGATGTATACGTAATTAACTTATATATTTATTCTACTGATATACAATTCTATATTATTTAAAATTAAAACATGCTAAAAATTTTCTTGATTTAAAAAAAAATAAATAACAAAAACAAATTATATCTAAACAAAAAAAATAATTACAATTTATATTAGAATAAAAAACAAAAAATTCTCGTGCGGATGCACGGGGTTAGAATCTAGTTTCTCATGAAACAAAACACTGAAAGTTAAGAGACATTTTTTTTTGGCGTAAAAGAACAGAGACATTTCCAAAGACATTTGACCACTGGCTTGTTTTTATTTGTAAAAGCATTTCTATTAAGATACCTTAAGGATATCTCATAAATATAATATTTCATCCGTTCTTATCTAAATGGTGTTTTACAGATTTTTATATTCTGCATATCATTTTTTATATTAGTTGCATTATATTGAAAATGATAAAAATTAAAGTTTTAGTATAGAAAAAAAATAAATTAAAGATTTTCTTAATCTGTGTACAATGATAAAGTATCATTTTTTTTTTTGAGATCCCTATAATAAATTTTTTCCTTTATTGATAAAGTACCCACCAAAATATCTCATCTATATAATATTATTAATTTTTTACAGATTTTAATTTCAGTGTAATTAATATTGAAAATTTAAGTTAAATATTAGAGTGATTTACACTCAAAAATATATTTTTCTACTTATTCTTACAAAAAACACTTTTAATTATTATAATATTTTTTCTTTTCAAATTTAACATCAAAATAATTCACATGGTCATGTCCTATTATGGACAATGTAAAATGTATATCCAAGTCGAATATATTAATAAAAACATATCCACGCAATTATGTCCACATTGTGGACAATAAAATGTATATCCACGTCGAATATATCAATTAAAATTAATTCATGCCATCATGTCCCTGTTTTATGTCCATCATATATCATCCACATTTTATTTGTGAATGGATATCTAACTACACTTGTGATTTTTTTTTTTTTTGAATTTTATATAAATGATTTTCGAAAAATTTCTTGTTTGATAAATAAACTATAGTATAATAAGTCTTAAAATATGAGAAAATAAAATTATAATTCATTATAACAAAAAAAACTGTTTTTTATTTATCTTTCACAATATTAAAAAATACAAAAAAATAGATGAGAAAAAATTACTGTTTTAAAAATCTGGGTTTAATCTATGCTAGTTCGCACCCAACGTTACGTGAACACATGAGACAATTTTAGATTATTTTGGTATGAAATATTAAAAAAAAAAATATATCATAATAGCTAGAAGTGTATTTTATTGTAATATGTGTTTAAAAATGCATTTAAGTGTAATGTCTCTAAATATTATCTTAAAGTTAAAAATATTTTGTTTTTATTTTATAAAATATATTAAATTACATCTTAAATATATTTAATTATATTAATTCCATCTTAGATTACATCTTAATTTAGTATATTTATTTATATTAACTATAATAGTAAAATTAATACAATCGCAAATATTAATAATGACAAAATATTATGTTTTTAAATAACACAATTAAGCATAAAATTACACGAATTTAAAATTATAAAAAACACTTAAAATGTTAAAAAACATAGATAATATATAAAATTACATTTAAGATATATTAGTAACAAATTTTTGATAATTAATGCAACGTATATATAAAAAAGTCCAAACTATTAAATTAAAAGATCATATTTTATTAATCTTATTCAATGAATAATAGTGTAAATGAGAGGTTGATGAGAAAGTATATATCACCATCCATTGCCACTCTCAGTTATCTATTAGCTAGTTGCTTTGATTTTTGTTGCTAAATGCTAGTTGCTTTTCACTTTTAAAGCTTAGATCTAAATCTACTAATCACACTCTGACACATAGTCTTTGTGAACTCATTGGTCTATTTTTTTTTTTAATCTTGATACGAAACAGAACACGTACGTACCTTCTTCTTCTGTTTATGCACTGAGAGTATTCTGTTTTGGCGGCTCAACTCAACAACCTTTAATTGTCTTCTGCAGTTACCTAGGTGGTCACATACCTTTGTCTTTTGCAGTTAGGTAATCACGTATTTTTTCTGTGTGGGCTTTCTTCTCGTTTTCAACTGGGATATGTATGGGCTTTTGTTCTTCTTTTCGTCGATGATGAAGAAGCTCTCTCTATGGAGGACAAAACTGTTGTATCTCTAATCTAATATTGACAAGAGGATAATTAAATTGTATGCAACTGGTCCAAGAACATGGGACAGATTTGACCGTATGACGTCATTGTGTGGACATGAACTTGATTCACATAAGCGGATAAGCCTCCGACACTTAAGGTTCTGTGGCTCATGCAATCTACATTCAAGCTTAATACTCTTTCAAAGAGCCGAGTACCGTCCCCTGAACGTGTGGCTCCAAACTCAAATAACTCATTTCTCAAGAGCTAGGAATATAAGTATAGTAGGATCATGCGTACTTTTCTTTTTTTAAATCACATTTTTAATAGCACTTTATATTCTTTATACAATTTAATGATTTTCTTATAAAATATCCTTATTTTTCCAATTTCTTAAATATACTTGGGTACATAGATCAAGTGATATTCTTTACAAAAAGAAAAAAAGAAAAAAAAAACGAGATGATATATGTTATATCCCAATACAATCTCTCATATCTAAATAGGAAACACAAAAAAAGAGATAAAATCAATTGTCACTAGGAGGAGCAAAACATGAGTTCATACTTGACATAACACTAATTAAAGAGATTAACAAAGCAACCAAATCGAAGGTGGAAAGAAGTAAAAAAAACATGTCCTAAAGAAGACAACCAGGATCATATCATGATGAAAATTCACACTGTAAGACATTCATAAATCGTTTTTCTTTTCTTCTTCAGGAGAAGGCTTTTATCATGAATCTATATGGCGAATTTATCCAGTTTGTTCGATACATATGAGGCAATCTTTTCGACTCTCGCAGCTCTTTCATCAGTCATCCTCTTTCTAACAAAAGAAAAAAAAAACAGAATCTTATAGATTAGATTAAGAAACAAAAAGGCGTTAAAATATTTTCACTGTAAGACATCATAATTCATAAATCCTTTTTTTTTATCCATGAGGTTAAGGCTTAAGAATCCCTTACGCATCCATCATGAGATTCATGAATTTGAAGAATTCATCACAGTTGAGCTGATCACCGCCATTAACATCAGCTTTTCGGATGATCTTACGAACTTGCTTATCGGTAAATTCCTCCCCATCTTTTGTCAGCACATATCGAAGCTCTGGTGCAGTTATGTAACCATTCTGGTCTACATCGCATTCCCTAAAGCCTTCCTTCATCATTTCCGCTTTCACTTGGTCCGTGTAAAGCTTCTTATCAGTCATCCTAAGAAAAAAAAAAAAAAAACAGAATGTTATTAGACTATAGAAACTCCACTATTGAATCATTGATTAAGAGAGACAAAAGCGTTCTAAATCATATGATAAGATTTCACTGTAAGACATCATAAATCGTTTTTCTTTTTGTTTCTTTGAGGTTAAGGCTTTCAAGAATCCCTTACCTAAGAGCCATGAGTTCGACAAATTCATCAAAGTTGATCTGACCATCGCCATCAATATCAACTACTCGGATGATACTACGAACTTGCTTATCAGTAGATTCTTCTCCATCTTTTATCAACACACATCGTGGAAGCTCTGCTGCAGTTATGAAACCATTATTGTCTACATCGTACTTCCTAAATTCTTCCTTAGACTCTTCCACTTTCAGTTTGTTCGAGACTTCTGTGCAAAGCTTTTGGACCATCTCAGCATCATCAGTCCTGAAAAAAAAAACAAAATCTTAATAAATTATAGAAACTCCAGCTATGGTTGAATCACGAAAGAAGTTATGCAGGTTAAAACAAACCAGTTACGAGAATGTTCTCCAGCTATGGTCGTTACACATTTCAAAGCTTCGACCCATCTCTGCTTCACTTCCTCTGTTTGGTTTTCGCAGGTTTTCTCGAACGCGCTTCCGAAGTCACCGCTCTGTGTGCGTACATGGAACGGATCAAGGTCGTAGAAAATAGGCATCACAATCTGTTCCTTATCTTTTCTGCACTTCAAGATTTCCACCAGTTCGTCCAAACACCAGCTCGAAGAAGCGTAGTTTTTCGAGAGCAAAACCATCAAGACCCTCGATTCTCTAATCGCTTTCACGAGTTCACGTTTGATCGTTGGCATCTCTCCATCTTATCATCCTTGTACATTTTGATTTCCTTCCTTAAAAAGTGATCGTGTAAATGACTGAGGAGTCCTTTACGAACATCTGGCCCGTTGAAGCTTGGAAAGACATCGTATCTCTTAATATAAGCACAAGGAGAAGGAGGAGAAGAAGAAGCCATGAGAGAGATAGAGCAAAAGAGAGTTTGAAGAAAGTATAGCAGTGGTTTGAGGAAACAAGCTTTCTTAGTTCATATATATAAGCCAAACGGGTAAAGAGGAGAGGAAAATTCAAAGGAATTTGTATGAGAACTGTAGTGGAAACTACTGGCTTGTTTCAAAAGAAAACTACTGGTTTTCTTTTGTTGTTTTTAAAAAATTATGCTAGAGAGTAAAATAAAGGTTGAAGAAAGAAACAAGAGGAAAGAGTGCTGAGAAAAGAGAACTAATTGATTTTTGAATTTATGTTTTTAAATTAAGTAGAAGTAAATTTATTATTTAGGTTTTAAAAGTTGTATATCTACTAAACCGAATAAAATAACCTAACCAAAATTTAAACCGAAATTAAACCGGGAATAATTTCCCTTAACCAAGAAAAACTGCTTGTAACCGGGTAAATTTACCTAGACCCCGTAAAATTAGTAATCCTAACCGAAAAAAACTTATCCGAACCGTACGGAATTACAAGACTATATATACGAATTTTACAGATCCTGTTAAAAAAAAAACCGTCGAAAGTTCGTGTAAAAAAAAAAAAAAGTCGAAGGCGATTTCTGTTTTTCTGCTCCGGCGCCGCCGACATACAGAACCGCTGCCGATAAACTCGTTCAGGCAAGTTTTCTTCCTCCAACCACACCCCCATGCTTCCCTACTCCTCCGTATTCAATATTCATCACCTTTCCGTTTTCGTAACCACCAGTTTCTAGATTTGAAATTAGGGTTTTTTTTTTTTTGCAGATCTGCTTTCGCCGTTGGAGGTTAACGTCATTTCCTGCCTCAAAACGGTTAGTAGATGTTGTTCCGAAGTTATATACTTAGCAATTCTTATATTTCTTCTATCTTCCTGTAATTTTGTCTGTCGGGTTTGACTTAGGTTTTTTTCCCAGATCTGGTTGCATTTTCTCGACTCCAGCTTCATCTAATAACGGCGGTAAACACTATAAACTTTGTAGATTCCATTTGGATGATTTGTTTTAGTAGACATCATATACAGTATTTATCATGTATTGATTGCTTCGGTTGGGTTCTGTAGACTGCATATGCAGTATTTATGATGTTTTGATTGTTTCATGTGGATTCCGTTGACTTAATATACTGTTTTTTTATGTTAAGATTACTTCGGTTGGCTTCAGTAGACTTCTCGACTCGGATTGTACTTAGAATGTGAAAGTAAACTTCATTTTGCAAAAAGTAGACTTCGTTTTGCAAAAGTAGACTTCATTTTGAAAAAGTAGACTTCATTTTGAAAAAGTAGACTTTATTTTGAAAATGTAGACTTCACTTTGAAAAAGTAGACTTCATTCGTGTATAGTTTCAAATCGTTACTAGTTTTTCTCATTAGAGCTTTGTTACCGTTGATGCAGAAATCTGTGTTAGATAATGGTGGCCTCTGATTTCCCTAGAAGACTGTACACCAAAGGGTTTGAGCCAGCCCCAGATAAAAGCATGAGCTATTATGCTGATGATTATAGGCTGGTACCTGCACTAAAGTCAGCTCTACAAGAGGATGAATGGGAAGAGATTTACGAGTCACCGTTGGGTGTCTTTTTAAAGTTCCACGACTGGGATTTTGGTTGGGCTTCTAGGCTGGTGCACCACATGCTGACCTTTCAGATAGTTTGCAAGCAGAGGTACGAGATATGGAGCCTGATTGGTACCACTCCAGTTTGGTTTTCATTGCATGAGTTTGAGGAGATCACCGGACTCAACTGCGGGTACGTGGATGACTTGGCTTTAACTGATCTTGCGCTTGCCGATGACATGCGTGCATTTTGGGAGCTAATGGGGGTCGATGCGGAGTCGGGTCCAAGCACTATCGAAATTATTGAAGCCTGTTCCAACTGCTCATCATGGTCTCGGGATGATAGGCTGCGGTTGGGTTATCTTGGGATCTACGCTGGTTTCATAGTGGCAACAAGACCTGGCTAATCCACAAATGTCAACCATGCCAGACTAGTGATGGATCTCGAAGGTTTTAAGGAGTTTCCATGGGGAAGAATTGCTTTTCAGCATTTGATCAAGTCTGTTAAGGAGAAAGATCTCAGCAAAAACATTCATATAGAAGGATTTGTGCAAGCTCTTCAAGTGTGGGTGTACTATGCTCTGCCGGATTTTGCTGCTGGATTTGGCAAACCATTGCCAAATGTTACTGAACCTCTTTTGCTGGATTACAAAGGATCAAGAGGACGAAAGAACGCCAAAGCCAACATGCTAAAACAGGTACTGTATTAGTGTAGTAGACTTCTATGTAGTAATGAATTTTCAAAGTAGTCTTCAGAAGTAGACTTCATGTGTAGACTTCTATATGTACCATTGATAGTGTGAGACATTCAGGAATAGACTTCTATGTTAGACTTCAGGAGTAGACTTCATACGTAGTTTTTCGAGGCTTCATATGGATAGTAATTCATTTACTTATTGTGTTTTTCCAAGCTCGCATACAGTGCTGCGTGGCTAAGGACTTGGCGGATATGTTTCCCGTGTGGGATGATGACGAACAGGATCCAGATATTTTCAAGATTGTCAATGCAATCCATGACCCCCATTTCAAGTTCTCAAAAAACCATTGGCCTTTGGAAGGTGTTTTGGGTGCACACATCGTCAAGGCAGAAGCCGGAAAGAGGAGCCTTCCCTCAGATGAATCAAGTCGCAAGAGACCCTGCACAGCCTCTGCCTCTGCCGCCTCATTCGTTGGTGACGAAGGGATCGGAGTTGTCGCTACTATGAAAGCGCACTTCGACCAATGCTTCAAAAGCTTTTCAACCAAGATGCTGAATGGTCTTGGTAGCTGTGAAAAGCAGATCAAACTTCTCACCGAGAAGGTTGAATCTGTAGAGCGTGCGGTAGAGGAGTTGACTACAGGGTCGGCGAAGCACACTGAGGAAGAGGTTAAAGACAATGTAGAGTCAACCCAGCAGCAGGGCACTGGATCCAAGAAGCATGAAGGGGTTAGTACCAAAAACCCTCCGCCTATACGAAAACATTACGTGCGAACAAGATCACACAAAGATAGGAACATTTAATACTAATGTCATTTGAATTCGAACATGTTTACTAGTGTAATGTACCATGTGATATTATTTACTTATGTTTTAAAAACTAGTTGTTTACAATTTTCAGACTATGATAAAACATGTTACTAAATTATAGCATTGGTGTAGTCATTTGTAAATTCATGCCTGTTTGTGACAATAAACTGCAGAGTAATTCAGACTTCATTTTCATCATCATCTTCATCTTTCACTTTACTGTAGACACTGTAATCTTCTCCGTCAGAGTAAGCTGCATTGTCGACATCTTCTCCATCCTTGTTCACATCAGAACTGTCTGCCTCATCATCGGTAGAATATTCGGAATTTTCCTCAGACTCCTCACCTAAATCTTCATCTGATCCTTCCTGGTTCTCCTCAGTATCCATCTCCACTCGACTGGACACACAAAGACGTACCATATGCACTCTGCTTAACGCAATCAAGCTTGAAACTTTTCTATCATTGGTGACATGCATTGGAGGTGTATCTGGAGCCATAGTTTGCAACATTGAGATTGGTAGTGCGCAGGTTAACTCGATGAGCTCAGTCTTCTTGCCCAAGTTATAATCATCTCGCGCCATCTCAGTAAGCTCCCCCAAGGTGCAACCATCGTTCAAAAACCACATTCTTCCACCTTTGCCCATGTCAACAACAAAATGCCATGAATTCTCCTCAATCTTCCACTCACCGTACACAACTAGAATTTGAGCCATTCTCTGAAAAAATAACCATATAAACCATATAAACCATATTAGCAAACACTGCATAGAGACTTTTTGTATCAAGAGTGGACTTCTACGGAAAAGAACATGAGTAGACTACACGACGAAGTCTACTTTGATAAGCTAAGTACCTAAAAAATCGAAATTTCTGATTCAACAATAAATATCCAATGAAATGAAAATAAAATTCACTGGATAGTTCAATCACTTACTAAGAAGCAATTCTAAACCAAAAAATTTGAAAAATAGTTTATAAATTTGCTTAAAACGCGTTTTTAAAAAAACGTCTAAAAGTAGACTCCTAAAGCAGACTTCTAAAGCAGACTTTGAATGTAGACTGGAGGAGAAGTCTACTTTGATAAGCTAAGTACCTAAAAAATTGAAATTTCTGATTCAACAATAAATATCCAATGAAATGAAATAAAATTGAATGGGAAGTTCAATCACTTACTAAGAAGCAATTCTAAACCAAAAAATTTGAAAAATAGTTTATAAATTTGCTTAAAACGCATTTTTTAAAAAACATCAAAAAGTAGACTTCGTAAGCCGACTTCAACTGTAGACTGGAGGAGAAGTCTACTTTTTCATTGAGAAGTCTACTAATGAAATCTACAAAAAAGGTCATTTTTGCAATTGACCAATCTGTTGACTTTTCCTTCAGTAGACTTCAGGAGTAGACTTCAGTAAAAAAAGGTTACTTTAGCATTGGACCGATGCATTGACTAACAGAATAGACTTCTATTGTAGACTTCATGTTAGAATAGACTTCTCTGACAGTCTACATTTGAAGTCTACTTTTTAAATAGAAGTCTACGGAACAAAATAGGTTATTTTTGCAATTGATTTTTTTGAGAAGTCTACTCAAAAAAGGATTCCTTCTAAGTTTGACCGAACAAAATAAGTAGACTTCCCAAAGAAGTCTACAAATTGTAGACTTCTTTGGGAAGTCTACTGAAGTTTTTTGGAATTTTTTAAATTTTTTAATTTTTGAAAAACAGAAGTCAAACACAAAAATGACCTATACGTTTTTGGTCAAACTACAAAAGTAACTTTAAAGTAGACTTTGTATGCAGACGTAAGCAGTAGACTTCATACGGAAGTCTAAATCAAAAAGTCAAAATACGGCAAACTACAAAAATAACCTCTTTTCTTTAGTAGACTTCTTGAGCCTTCAAACGAAGTCTACTAAGTTTTTTTTTTGTTTTCAAAGGATGTCGAGTAGACTTCTCGTGAAGTTTAACGAAGTCTACTTTTTAAAAGTCAATTGCAAAAATAACCTTATGTTGACTAGTAGACTTCAGTATAGTTCACGAGAAGTCTACTTTCGCGATATAAAAACTGAAATGTGGAGAAATTGAAGTGCGAGGATTACCTTTAACAAAATTGTGCTCGCCTAAGTTTCTCTTATCCACCCAGAACTCAAGATTTCACCGAAATTAAACAACCCAGGTGTCGAGTAACCAGAAATCACCAAAAAAGCATGGCGCGAAGCATTGTAACTTTGCCCAGATGTTTTGGAGAAGAAATTATGAAAGAATGAGCAAGGTTATGAGTGAATGAGCTCAGATATTTGTTTTATTACAGCTTTAAAATTGGTTGAGAAGCATTTATTCTATTTTCATGGTTGTTCATGGTGGTTGAAGAAATTGAAAAAGATGGCATTCTCGTAATTAAAAGGTCTTTAGAAGGTCCAAGGAGACTTTAGCCAAATTAAAGAAAAATCGAAATAATAGATGTATAATGGTATTTTCGTTAATAGTTAAAGTGGGAAGGATAAAATTGTGAGAAAATGGCAAAAGTTGGAGAGAGAAAAAAAAGAGGTTAGTTTGATGTTTGACTGTGAAATATGGGTTAAATGTGAAACTCTCCCTTTATAATTAGAGTTTTATTCTGGTTAGTTTGTCAAAACATGTAAAATATTTATAAAAAAAATGATTTTAAGGCAACTAAACAGACAGATTAGCAAATTCATAGATATATACATAGATTGTTTATATGTAAATAAAAATTTACATAATAATAAATTTTATAATTAACATTAGGTCGATGTATACGTAATTAACTTATACATTTATTCTACTGATATACAAATCTATATTATTTAAAATTAAAACATGCTAAAAATTTTCTTGATTTAAAAAAAAAATAAATAACAAAAACAAATTATATCTAAACAAAAAAATAATTACAATTTATATCAGAAATAAAAAAAATTCTTGTGCGGATGCACAGGGTTAGAATCTAGTTTCTCTTGAAACAAAACACTGAAAGTTAAGAGACAATTTTTGTTGTCGTCAAAGAACAGAGACATTTCCAAAGACATTTGACCACTGGTTTGTTTTTATTTGTAAGAGCATTTCTATTAAGATATCTTAAGGATATCTCATAAATATAATATTTCATCCGTTCTTATCTAAATGGTGTTTTACAGATTTTTATATTTTGCATATTATTTTTTTGAATTAGTTGCATTATATTGAAAATGATAAAAATTAAAGTTTTAGTATAGAAAAAAATTAAATTAAAGATTTCTTAATCTGTGTACAATGATAAAGTATCATATAAAATCAGAATGAAGGAAGTACTAATATTTTAAGAATTCGTTTTTTTTGAGAACCCTATCATAAATTTTTGCCTTTTTTGATAAAGTATCCACTAATATATCTCATCTATATAATATTATTAATGTTGTACAAATTTTAATTTCAGTGTAATTAATATTGAAAACTTAAGTTAAATATTAGAGTGATTTACACTCAAAAATATATTTTTCTACTTATTCTTACAAAAAAGCACTTTTAATTATTATAATTTTTTTTTTTCAAATTTAACATCAAAATAATTCATATGATCATGTCCTATTATGGACAATGTAAAATGTATATCCATGTCGAATATATCAATAACAACATATCCACACAATTATATCTATATCGTGGACAATGTAAAATATATATCCACGTCAAATATATCAATTAAAATTAATTCATGCCATCATGTCCATGTTTTATGTCCATCATATATCATCCATATTTTATTTTGTGAATGGATATCTAACTAAACTTGTGATTTTTTTTTTGAATTTTATATAAATGATTTTCGAAAAATTTCTTATTTAATAAATAAATTATAGTATAATGTGTCTTAAAATATGAGAAAATAAAATTATATTTCATTATAACAAAAAACTGTTTTTATTTATCTTTCACAATATTAAAAAATACAAAAAATAGATGAGAAAAATTACTGTTTTTAAAATCTGAGTTTAATCTATGCTAGTTCGCATCCAACGTTATCGTGAACACATGAGACAATTTTGGATTATTTTGGTATGAAATTAAAAAAAACAAAAAAATATCATAATAGCTAGAAGTGTATTTTATTGTAATATGTGTTTAAAAAATGCATTTAAGTGTAATGTCTCTAAATATTATCTTAAAGTAAAAAATCTTTTGTTTTTATTTTATAAAATATATTAAAGTAAATATTATCTTAAATATATTTAATTATATTAATTACATCTTAGATTACATCTTAATTTAGTATATTTATTTATATTAACTATAATAGTAAAATTAATACACTCACAAATATTAATAATGTTAACAAAATATTATATTTTTAAATAACACAATTTAGCATAAAATTACACGAATTTAAATTTATAAAAAACACTTAAAATGTTAAAAAACATAGATAATATATAAAATTACATTTAAGATATATTAGTAACAAATTTTTGATAATTAATGCAACGTATATTTAAAAAAATCCAAACTATTAAATTAAAAGATCATATTTTATTAATCTTATTCAATGAATAATAGTGTAAATGAGAGGTTGATGAGGAAGTATATATCAGCATCCATTGCCACTCTCAGTTTTCTACTAGCTAGTTGCTTTTATTTTTGTTGCTAAATGCTAGTTGTTTTTCACTTTTAAAGCTTAGATCTAAATCTACTAATCACACTCTGACACATGCCTTTGTGAACTCATTGCTCTATTTTTTTTTTAATCTTAATACGAAACAGAACACGTACGTACCTTCTTCTTCTGTTTTTACACTGAGAGTATTCTGTTTTGGCGGCTCAACTCAACAACCTTTATTTGTCTTCTGCAGTTACCTAGCTGGTCACATACCTTCTTCTTCTGTTTTTGCTCTAAGTATTCTGTTTTGGCGGCTCAACTCAACAACCTTTAACTGTCTTCTGCAGTTACCGAGGTGGTCACATACCTTTGTCTTTTGCAGTTAGGTAATCACGTATCTTTAATTTTCTGTGTGGGCTTTTCTTCTCGTTTTCAACTGGGATATGTATGGGCTTTTGTTCTTCTTTTCGTCGATGATGAAGAAGCTCTCTCTATGGAAGACAAAACTGTTGTATCTCTAATCTAATATTGACAAGAGGATAATTAAATTGTATGCAACTGGTCCAAGAACATAGGACATATTTGACCGTATCGTCTCATTGTGTGGACATGAACTTGATTCACATAAGCGGATAAGCCTCCGACACTTAAGGTTCTGTGGCTCATGCAATCCATTCAAGCTTAATACTCTTTCAAAGAGCCGAGTACCGTCCCCTGAACGTGTGTCTCCAAACTCAAATAACTCATTTCTCAAGAGCTAGGAATATAAGTATAGAAGGATCATGCGTACTTTTCTTTTTTTTTAAATCACATTTTTAATAGCACTTTATATTCTTTATACAATTTAATGATTTTCTTATAAAATATCCTTATTTTTCCAATTTCTTAAATATACTTGGGTACATAGATCAAGTGATATTCTTTACAAAAAGAAAAAAAAAAAAAAAAACGAGATGATATATGTTATATCTGATATATCATGGTTTTTATGGTTTTTGACCATGGTATATGTCTTATTTATAGAGTCTTTTTAGTGTCTTTTGAGTCTTTTGGGGTCTTTTCAGGTCATAGGTACGTTTGGAGCTTAACTGGAGACTTTGGAGCACTTTGGAGCTTAATCAGGATCAAATTCGTCAAGAATGGATTTTGTGCTTTAGTGACGCTCGACACCATGGAGAGTGACGTGCGACACTTGTCAAAAAATAAGGAAAAAGCGATTTTGTTTCCTATTTGAAGAAAGAGTTGGGCCTAAACGTTTCCAAGGAAGCCCAAAACGTGTCTTAGAGATATATATATAGGGTTTTTATTCCCTTTTTACGATTACCTTAGATTTTCTGAGAGAGAACTTTTGTTTTTGAGAGCTTTTGGGGAGACAAGTCTGAAACTCTGTTCCGGAGAGAGAAGATTTCGAACCCCTGTTTATTTATCTATTATTTCTTTTCTGCAAGCTATTCAATCATGTTTATTGCTTCAATCTCCATGTCTGAGTAGTTTGCTTGTTAGGTTTAGGGTTCTCATAAAGGATTTCATTGGATGTTGGATTGATTGATTAATTAGGGTTCATAATCTATTTAGTTCTTCACCATAAGTTGTTCTTAAAGCTAATTCTGGACTGGCCACCTAGAACTTAGATCTTAGGTTAATTGATTGACACGGAAGTGTAATTGAATAACTGGAAAGAACCTAGGGTGAGCAAAGTAGCTATTTGCAAAGGAATTTGGTTTAGATACTTTGTGAACATATCGAACTTGAGCATTAAAGCTGGTTTAAATCTTTAGGGTTTGCAAAGGAATTTGGAATTCTAGGATTTTAACTTAGATAATTCTCACAACGGAAGTTGGTTAATTATAATTCTGTGATTCGAGTTCAAGAACCGTGCTTAAACCTGAACCCTGATTTATCGATTGATCTGCATGCATTGATTTCCTGAGAAACGCCCTAAGCCTAATCTCCACCCATCTGAACTTTACAAACGTTTTTACTGCATTCGTTTATCTTTATTTGCATTGCTATTTGCTTCTCATTAATCTGCTTAGCGTAATTCAATTTCTAATAGGTTTATTGAGCGAATCTCTCGTCTCTGTGGTTCGACCCCTATTATACTACAATTGCACATTTGTGCTCTTGCAGAGTAGCTCTAAGGATTAAACTTTGAGCAGATCAAGTTTTGGCGCCGTTGCCCGAGACTTGATTTTCGCCATTAAACTTTAGTTCTTGAGTTTCGACTAAGTTTTTCTTAGTGTCGAGCGACACCAGCATTGGTGTCGCGCGACACCCGTTGTTTTTCTTTATTTTATTTTTGCTTTGTTACTTACATTGTTCTTTCTCTTTGTCTCAGAAACTAGCAAAGATGGAGAACGCATTGGCATTGATTCGTGATGATGCTGGAGTCTGGAGAGACCAAGAGGGTCATGTGTGCAATGAGAGAGGCCAGCGACTTGATGGACAGGGTAACATCATCAGGACGCTGGGTGACTACAACAGGCCTGAGCAATTCTATGCAAATCGGTCTGCGATTCGCGCTCCTGCGTTTCAGAGGAATGATTTTGAGCTCAAGCCTGTGTATTACACTCTTGTGGGTCAGCATCCTTTCCATGGTCTTTCTCATGAGCACCCTATGGATCACATCGAGAGGTTTGAGGACTTGGTCACCAGCATCAAATACAATGGAGTGTCCAATGATTTCCTCCTCTGCAAGCTGTTTCCTTACTCTCTTGCTGGAGAAGCAGCTAACTGGTTGAAGCAGTTGGAGCCAGGATCACTCACTATTTGGGAAGAGACCAGGAATGCTTTCCTGCACAACTTCTTCGATGATGCTAGATCTGAGGAGTTGAGGACGAAAATTTCGACTTTTTCTCAGGAACCAACTGAAGCGTTCAAAGCTGCTTGGGTGAGATTCAAGTCGTACCAGCGAGATTGCCCTCATCATGGTTTCAGTGATGTTCAGCTGTTGGGTATTTTCTTCAGAGGTGTTGATTGGAGATATCAGATGGCTCTTGATGCTGCAAGCAATGGGAACTTCAACACCAGGTACCCAGAAGATGCTGTTGTGCTCATTGAGAACTTGGCATCTAGCAATAGTACCAATGTTGGAGTAAGCTTGAAGAGCAAGCTTCCAGAATCTTCTTAAGTAAAGTTTCCTATAAGAGTTAGGATTAAAGAGAAAAGGAAATTAGGAGTAATCTAAATTCCATTAGGTTTAGGAAGTTGTCTAAATCTTTCTCTATATAAGGAGTTACCAAAGTTGTGGTTTCACTTATCAGAGTTTGAGAGCTTTAGTTTTTGAGTCAGTTTTCTAAAGCAATAAGAGAGTTATTCTTAAACTTTGTGTTCTAAATTCATAATCGATTTATCATTCTAGAACCAAGAATGCAGACTATCAGCGAAGGAAGCAGGCTAGAAACATGGATGGATCGCAGATTGCTGAGGTGAAGGCTAAGCTTGACTCTGTGCATAGCCTTCTAGTGGGTAAGAAGTCCGTTCGATACGCTGCAGAGGTTAAGAATTTCGAACCAGATGAAGCACTTGAGGAAGAGGATGTTAACTTTATCAATGGAGCTGGATTTCGGGGTCAGAGATTTGGTTCTGGGCAAGGGAACACGAATCACAATGGAAATAATCAGAGGAGTACCTTCACAGGTAATCAGAACTCTTCTGGTTACAGCTCCAAACCTCAGTACCAGACATCCTACTCCAACAACAGGTTTTCAAGGAACTATGGTTCTCCTCCTACTCAAACTCCTGATAATGAGGTGAAGTCTATGCTGGAACAGATACTGGAAGGTCAGCAGAAGATGACTGTGGATTTCAATGGGAAGATTGATGCTCTGTATCTGGATCTGAATAGAAAAATTGAAGTTCTGAACACTCATGTCAAGAAGCTTGATACTCAGGTTGCTCAGACTGCAGAGTCTGTAAAAAGGCAAGAAGGATTCCTTACTGGGAAGACTGATATCAATCCTAGGCATTACTGCAGTGCTATCTCGTTAAGGAGTGGTAAAAAGTTGACTCAAGTGCTTAAAAAGGGTGTTTCTGAGGATGAAATCGTGGAGTTTGACGAATCTGAAGAAAATTTCGAAACTGCAGAGCCGGTGTCGAGCGACACCACAACCAGTGTCGCGCGTCACCAATTGCAGAGCAAAGCTGATATTGCTCAAAGTTCGAAATCTGCTGAGGAAAAGGTTTACAAACCTAAGGTTCCTTACCCAAGGAGTCCTAGGAAGTCCAAGCAGGAGATAGATGATGCCAGATGCAAGACTTTGATGGAGAAACTTGTTATTGAGATTCCTTTGGTTGATGCTGTGAAGATTGCTCCTACTCTCAGACACTATGTGAAGAGAATGGTGACTAATAATCTGAGTCATGAGGAAGGAGTGATGATGATTTCTGAACAGGTCAGTGCTGTGATTCAGAATAAGATTCCAGAGAAACTCTCGGACCCAGGAAGCTTTGTTTTGGACTGCTCTATCTTCTCTGAGAGGTTCAAGAGATCGCTGTGTGATCTTGGTTCGAGTGTCAACCTAATGCCTTACTATGTAGCTGTTAGCCTTGGGATGACTGACTTCAAGCCAACTAATATCTCTCTAATCCTAGCAGATCGATCTAAAAGAATCCCAAAAGGTGTCTTGGAGGATGTTCCGATTAAAGTTGGTGATTGCATAATTCCTACAGATTTCGTGGTTCTGGAATATGAAGAGGAACCCAAAGATCCTCTTATCCTGGGAAGATCGTTTTTAGCTACAGCTGGAGCAGTAATTGATGTCAAGCATGGTAACCTTGATCTCCACCTAGGAGATACCATCATGTCTTTCAAGATGGAGAAGCTAAAGGATTCAACCATAGATGGTCAGACATTCCAAGTCAGTGCAATACCTGAAGTGATAGTGGGAGATCAGAACGTGTTTGATGCTGAGAAGGTGAAAGATCAACCTGAGTTGACTAAGACGTCTACAGAACCAGTAGCTGCTAATGCACAGGAAGCTCACAACATCACGTTCTATTCATCTCCACCAAAGAATAGGTCAAGGTCACCCAAACACAGATCTCACCCTGGTGTTATTCCTGCATTCCTTGGACGACCTCATGCGCAAAACGCTTACACACCACCATGGATGAGACGAATTTCACAGAGGCACTCTTTGCCACTGTCTGATCCACCAGATGCATAGTCTATCCATAGTCAAGCTAATGACTTAAAACAAGCGCTTGGTGGAAGGCAATCCACTGGTGAGTCTGTAAATAAGCCTTTTGTTTCAGTTGATTTTCGTTTTTCTTTTTCGTGTTTTAGGTGAAACAGGACTGGTGTCGAGCGACACCACCTTCGGTGTCGCCTGTCACTTGCTATTCATCAAAAAAAAAAAAAAAAAAAAAGGAAATCGGGCAACCGGAGTCAAACCAGAAATTCAGATTGGTTTGCTGCAATTCGGTACGAGGAGAACAAGTGTCGCACGACACCATCATCAGTGTCGCGCGTCACCATCACTGCAGCCAGGTAAGTTCTTCGTTTTTCTTGTGTTTCTCTGTTTCTTTTTTTTGTTTCACCAACTTCGGACTCGATAACACTGGGGACAGTGTTATTCAAGTCTGGGGGAGGTAGTTGCTGACATTGTGTTTGTTTTTCTTAAGAGTCAGTTGTGTCAAAACGTTTTTGAGTCAAAACCTGTTGGAGATCATGATGCTTTTCCTGAAATTATTGTGCTGACCTTTCACCTAAGTGACCACTGCTGCAGATTCAGTCTAGATCCGACTAATGAAAAATCCAAAGGCTGACCAGCTGACTAGAGGCGTCCATGTTTCCAACAGAATCCACTAACCTGAACTAAGTTCTAAACTTCACTTTTAACTCGTTGATGTGACTAATGCCTCAGAGCTTGATTCCTCGTTCATACTTGATCAATGAAAGCCTGTGTAAAATTTAATGTTGGTATTTCTCTCCCTTGTGACGAGCTAGGAAAAAGAAGAAAGAAAGAAAAAAGGCTAGGAATGTTTCCAATGATCCCATTATTTCACTTCTAAGTTGGAATGATCACACAAAGGAAGGAAGTGAGGGGTAGGAATGTTTCCCATGACCCCACTATTCGCTGAAAACCTTTGATACAAGATAAGGGGACAACTCGGGGACTCGATGGCAAACACCATCAGTACTCGCAGCTTTACCCTTATCGAGTATATGCCATAAAAAAATGATGATGAGTGTGCGAAAAGAATAAGTCTGGGGGAGAGAAAAGTACCAAAGTGTGTATGGATGATTTGCTTGAGTATAGTACGGGAAAGAATCTAGAAGGTTCTTGGCATCTAAATCATCAGTGAGATCCAGCGATGAGAGTTTATGGACAATGTTGTGGAATTTTGGACTTAATCTGGAATGCTGAGAATGTCTACGGAGAAGTACATGGTGGTTCGATTTGGAATGATGAAGCAGTAGTTGAGTTGCAGGCAATTGGTCAAGGGCGATGTTCCAATGAAAGGTTGAGTCTCTGTGTTTTCAAACTTCTTTCTCTTGTTTGGTGTTATGTTTGCTTGAGGGCAAGCAAATGCTAAGTCTGGGGGAGTTGATATATCATGGTTTTTATGGTTTTTGACCATGGTATATGTCTTATTTATAGAGTCTTTTTAGTGTCTTTCGAGTCTTTTGGGATCTTTTCAGGTCATAGGTACGTTTGGAGCTTAACTGGAGACTTTGGAGCACTTTGGAGCTTAATCAGGATCAAATTCGTCAAGAATGGATTTTGTTCTTTAGTGACGCTCGACACCATGGAGAGTGACGCGCGACACTTGTCAAAAAATAAGGAAAAGGCGATTTTGTTTCCTATTTGAAGAAGGAGTTGGGCCTAAACGTTTCCAAGGAAGCCCAAAACGTGTCTTAGAGATATATATAGGGTTTTTATTCCCTTTTTACGATTACCTTAGATTTTCTGAGAGAGAACTTTTGTTTTTGAGAGCTTTTGGGGATAGAGAAGATTTCGAACCCCTGTTTATTTATCTATTATTTCTTTTCTGCAAGCTATTCAATCATGTTTATTGCTTCAATCTCCATGTCTGAGTAGTTTGCTTGTTAGGTTTAGGGTTCTCATAAAGGATTTCATTGGATGTTGGATTGATTGATTAATTAGGGTTCATAATCTATTTAGTTCTTCACCATAGGTTGTTCTTAAAGCTAATTCTGGACTGGCCACCTAGAACTTAAATCTTAGGTTAATTGATTGACACGGAAGTGTAATTGAGTAACTGGAAAGAACCTAGGGTGAGCAAAGTAGCTATTCGCAAAGGAATTTGGTTTAGATACTTTGTGAACATATCGAACTTGAGCATTAAAGCTGGTTTAAATCTTTAGGGTTTGCAAAGGAATTTGGAATTCTAGGATTTTAACTTAGATAATTCTCACAATGGAAGTTGGTTAATTATAATTCTGTGATTCGAGTTCAAGAACCATGCTTAAACCTGAACCCTGATTTATCGATTGATCTGCATGCATTGATTTCATGAGAAACGCCCTAAGCCTAATCTCCATCCATCTGAACTTTACAAACGTTTTTACTGCATTCGTTTATCTTTATTTGCATTGCTATTTGCTTCTCATTAATCTGCTTAGCGTAATTCAATTTCTAATAGGTTTATTGAGCGAATCTCTTGTCTCTGTGGTTCTACCCCTATTATACTACAATTGCACATCTGTGCTCTTGCAGAGTAGCTCTAGGAATTAAACTTTGAGCATATGAATATCCCAATACAATCTCTCATATCTAAATAGGAAAAACAAAAAAAAGAGATAAAATCAATTGTCACTAGGAGGAGCAAAACATGAGTTCATCATACTTGACATAACACTAATTAAAGAGATTAACAAAGCAACCAAATCGAAGGTGGAAAGAAGTAAAAAAAACATGTCCTAAAGAAGACAATCAGGATCATATCATGATGAAAATTCACACTGTAAGACATTCATAAATCGTTTTTCTTTTCTTCTTCAGGAGAAGGCTTTTATCATGAATATATATGGCGAATTTATCCAGTTTGTTCGATACATATGAGGCAATCTTTTCGACTCTCGCAGCTCTTTCATCAGTCATCCTCTTTCTAACAAAAGAAAAAAAAAACAGAATCTTATAGATTAGATTAAGAAACAAAAAGGCGTTAAAATATTTTCACTGTAAGACATCATAATTCATAAATCCTTTTTTTTTATCCATGAGGTTAAGGCTTAAGAATCCCTTACGCATCCATCATGAGATTCATGAATTTGAAGAATTCATCACAGTTGAGCTGATCACCGCCATTAACATCAGCTTTTCGGATGATCTTACGAACTTGCTTATCGGTAAATTCCTCCCCATCTTTTGTCAGCACATATCGAAGCTCTGGTGCAGTTATGTAACCATTCTGGTCTACATCGCATTCCCTAAAGCCTTCCTTCATCATTTCCGCTTTCACTTGGTCCGTGTAAAGCTTCTTATCAGTCATCCTAAGAAAAAAAAAAAAAAAACAGAATGTTATTAGACTATAGAAACTCCACTATTGAATCATTGATTAAGAGAGACAAAAGCGTTCTAAATCATATGATAAGATTTCACTGTAAGACATCATAAATCGTTTTTCTTTTTGTTTCTTTGAGGTTAAGGCTTTCAAGAATCCCTTACCTAAGAGCCATGAGTTCGACAAATTCATCAAAGTTGATCTGACCATCGCCATCAATATCAACTACTCGGATGATACTACGAACTTGCTTATCAGTAGATTCTTCTCCATCTTTTATCAACACACATCGTGGAAGCTCTGCTGCAGTTATGAAACCATTATTGTCTACATCGTACTTCCTAAATTCTTCCTTAGACTCTTCCACTTTCAGTTTGTTCGAGACTTCTGTGCAAAGCTTTTGGACCATCTCAGCATCATCAGTCCTGAAAAAAAAAACAAAATCTTAATAAATTATAGAAACTCCAGCTATGGTTGAATCACGAAAGAAGTTATGCAGGTTAAAACAAACCAGTTACGAGAATGTTCTCCAGCTATGGTCGTTACACATTTCAAAGCTTCGACCCATCTCTGCTTCACTTCCTCTGTTTGGTTTTCGCAGGTTTTCTCGAACGCGCTTCCGAAGTCACCGCTCTGTGTGCGTACATGGAACGGATCAAGGTCGTAGAAAATAGGCATCACAATCTGTTCCTTATCTTTTCTGCACTTCAAGATTTCCACCAGTTCGTCCAAACACCAGCTCGAAGAAGCGTAGTTTTTCGAGAGCAAAACCATCAAGACCCTCGATTCTCTAATCGCTTTCACGAGTTCACGTTTGATCGTTGGCATCTCTCCATCTTATCATCCTTGTACATTTTGATTTCCTTCCTTAAAAAGTGATCGTGTAAATGACTGAGGAGTCCTTTACGAACATCTGGCCCGTTGAAGCTTGGAAAGACATCGTATCTCTTAATATAAGCACAAGGAGAAGGAGGAGAAGAAGAAGCCATGAGAGAGATAGAGCAAAAGAGAGTTTGAAGAAAGTATAGCAGTGGTTTGAGGAAACAAGCTTTCTTAGTTCATATATATAAGCCAAACGGGTAAAGAGGAGAGGAAAATTCAAAGGAATTTGTATGAGAACTGTAGTGGAAACTACTGGCTTGTTTCAAAAGTTTGTTTTCTTTTGTTGTTATAGCCGCCGAGGAGAGGACCACTGGCTTTGACTAGAGACTGAGAGAGAGAGAGAGAGAGAGTAAACAGAGAGGTTGAAGAAAGTATCTATCACAGTAGCTTTGGATAAGATATCTATGGAGCCTGGAGGAAGAAACAAATCCCTTCTTTATACATCTGAAAGCAAAATGCTTAAAGACCAAAGACATTTGACCACTGGCTTGTTTTTATTTTGTAAACCGGAATATGAATTTGTAAATTGAGCTCAGAGATAAAAATATCAGAATCTGACAGGAGATAAATTAGAAGAAGACGAACTAGGTAGATTCAAAATGAGGGTTCTAAACCCCCACCACCGTGAAAAGATTCAAATTATGATTCTAAACCCCCTTCCAATTGTAAATTTGGTTTGATAACTAAACCGACTTTTAATTCGTTTGAAAATGACATAATACTTGCTGCTTCCACTAGGCCTGGAACGGAGCCGGATATCCGGAATTTTTAAGATATCCGGATCCGGATCCGGATCCACTGAATAATCAGTTTTACTATCCGGATCCGGATCCGAAAACTCCGGATATCCGGTGGTTTCGTTGATTTTTTTTTTTAATTTTTTATAAGTTATAATAAGATAACATATATAATTAAAATGTATCATCATAGTAAGTTACAAATAGCAAAAACTAAAAAACATTCAAGTAAATTCAAATAGCATAAAGTTTAAGAGTTTACATAACAAAAAAGAAAATAGTAATAGAGAAGTTAATTTATCTTCATTTCTATATGCTATCCATTTTTATGTTCTTATCTCACAATCTAAAATAGAAAATTATCACACAATATGAATTTCAATCATATGTAAAGGAGTTAAACCAAAAATAATTCTAAAGTTAATTTTAAAAAATGAATAAATATTACTAAAAATAAATAAATATTTAACAAACGGATAATGGATATCCGGTTTCAAAATTTTCTATTATCCGGATCCGTATCAGAAATAAACGAATATTTAATTTCACTATCCGGATCCGGATCCGAACTACACGGATATTTGGTTTTTACGTATCAGATAGGACCGGATACCGGATCGGATACCGGATACCGGATACCGGATAATAATTCCAGCCCTAACTTCCACTACTCAAAAGTTCGTACTCCGCAACTCAAGTATCATGTTATTTTCCTCGCAGCTGAATGCGAATTGAATCTTGCTCGACTGCTCGTAGTCCCATCCACTTCATCGCATGATTCTCTTTTTTGTTTATTCAAACAATATATCTATATTTTTTTTTGGATTACCAAGAGGTTCTGGGCCCGAAGCCCGTATTCCCCAAGCTTCAAACAATATTTGTTTAGCTAATCAGAAGAATGTCTTCTGATCCTAAAATGTGAACTTAATATGAATTGGTTAATATACGATTTAGGAGGGCATTCTTAAATTTGTAAAAATGATTCCTAAAAAGTAAGAAGGCTTCCGAAACTCTAAATTTAGGAAGCATCTATAAATATTGGAAAAGGTTCATACAAATTTAGGAATGTCTTCTTTCATAATCAAGAAACAAGAAAATGACCACCTAAATTTTGAAGAATGTTTCTTTCAAGGGTTTCTCAAGGAGTTTTCTCAAGAGATTTTTAAACCCTCGAAATTTCAAAAGATTTACAAAGCATTTCTAATGCTCTAAGAAGCTTTTCAACGTTTTAGAAAGCTTTTATAAATTTTTAGGAATGCTTTTCTAAATGTTAAGAAATTCTTATTACGAATTTTATGAAGGGTTTATATACGTTTCCTAAGAGTTTCAAAACCTCTAGAAACACTAATAGGTTTGCAGAGCATTTCTAATGATTTTTTTGAACATTAAAATTTCTAATGATTTAGGAAGCCATTTTAAACTTTACGGAACGCTTTCCTAAATGATAAAAAGTCTAACTAAAAGGATTTATGAAAGTTTTTTTCAAAAATTTATGAATTATATATGAATATTTCTTAAGAGTTTAGAGAAACCATTAATATTAAAAAGGTTTACAAAGTTTTTCCTAATGTTTTAGGAAGCGCTTCCGTCTGTCAAAGTATTAAAACCTAGCGACAAGATGTTCTTCCTGCTCAAGGGAGACAAGTTGCCTCTTGGTGGAGAAGCCCGATAAAACCTGATGCGGGTCTGGAGTCGGGTGCGGGTGTCGCAAAACATGGCCGGAATAATGGGAAGAAGAAATCGATCCCGAGATCGCCGGCGAACCCTGGAATCTCTCTGAAAAAAAAATCTTTTGGGCCGCATTTCACCAAAAGGAAAAGCAAAAGGGAAGAAAGCAGAGTTGGGCCCAAGACCAAGCAAGGAGCAAAGTGAGAAGGCTAAGGGTGACAAAAATTCAAAGGCCCAAAAGGCCAAAAAATCCTCATCTTCTGGTACAGGTGGAGCCCAGAAGCCAGAAAATCGCCCAAAATGAATTTCATAGGATGGAACTGTCAAGGGGCGGGAGCCGACTTGACGAAAGAGCATTTAGAAGAACTTTTTTACTGTTTTAAGCCTCGTTTTTTATTTTTGTCAAAAACTAAGAACAATCGTTTTTTATGCAAGATATGCAAGTGTACTTTGGCTATGACCATGTTTGTACCGTTGAGCCGAGAGGTCGAAGCGGCGGTCTAGCTCTTTTTTATATGGATGAACCTGCGGTTTCTATTTCTTATTCGGATGAACATTTGATCGATGTAGAAACTACTCTAGACGGACACAAAATTTTTATGATATTCGTCTACGGAGATCCGGTAGTAAAAAACCGAGAGAATGTTTGGGAGCGTCTCACTCGGTTGAGCCTCCATAGAAAAGAAGCCTGGTTTATGATAGGAGATTTTAATGATATTACCGGAAATCATGAAAAACGGGGAGGGCGTAGGAGACCTGAATACTCTTTCATACCCTTCCGAACTATGCTCGACAACTGTGGTATGCTTGAATTCCCGTTTAAGGGTAACTATTCTCATGGGTTGGAAGGAGGCGCTCGGGCAAAGTCAAATGCCGTCTAGATAGAGCCATCGGGAACGAAGATTGGCATTCAAAATTCTCCTACAGTTCTGTGGAGTATCTCCAACTATGGGGATCAGATCATCAACCGGTTTTAGCCATGATAAGAATAGATAACCAACAAAAGAAAAAATTATTTAGCTTTGATAAAAGATGGCTTGGAAAGCCGAGATTTAAAGAAGCGGTTATTACTGGATGGGGCTCTTCTGATGGAATCTCACGTCGGGATTTCCACCAAAAGATTGCAAATTGTCGCAGGAACATCTCCATTTGGAAGAAATCTCTCCCAACTAACTCGGAGACGATGATCGAGACTTTGAAGAAGGAGCTAGATGAAGCACAAGACGATGAGAACACAACAACAGAAGAAATTGAAGAGATCAGAAGAAAACTCTGCTTAGCGTTTTGTGAGGAAGAAATTTTTTGGCAACAGAAAAGTCGGGAGCGCTGGCATAAGGAAGGGGATAAGAACACAAAATTTTTTCATGCCCTTACTAAACAAAGGAGAAGTCGGAACCGTATCATTGCCTTGAAGGATAGTAATGGACACTGGGTGGAAAATGCAAGAGGTATTGAACGGGTGGCCTCACGATACTTCCAAGATCTGTTCACATCATCTCAGCCCTCAGATCCAGAGAACGCACTCTGGTATATAACCGAGAAAGTTACAGACACCTCTAATCAACTCCTTGTAAAGGATCCTTCAGAAGCAGAGATTAAGGAAGCCCTTTTTGATATTAACCCAGATAAAGCCTCCGGTCCGGATGGAATGACGAGTAAATTTTATCAAAAATTCTGGCATGATTTTCGCCATGACATAGTAAAATTAGTGAAAGATTTTTTCGCTTCAGGATCTTTTGATCCTAGACTTAATCAGACTAACATATGTCTGATCCCCAAAAACGAAAAGCCAAGAGCAATGACGGAATTCCGACCGATTAGTCTTTGTAATGTAAGCTATAAGATTATTTCTAAGCTTATGTGTAAAAGACTAAAGAGAACATTACCAAACCTAATTTCGGAGACCCAATCGGCCTTCATGGCCCGCCGCCTCATTACAGACAATATCTTGTTGGCACAAGAAAATTTTCATGCCCTTCGTACTAACTCCGTTTGTCGAGAAAACTTCATGGCCATCAAGACAGACATGAGTAAAGCATATGATCGGGTAGAATGGAGCTTTCTTGAAACCCTAATGATCAAGCTAGGATTTTCAGAGAGATGGGTTAAACTCTTGATGTTTTGCGTTTCCTCGGTTTCGTACCAAGTCCTTATAAATGGAGAACCAAAAGGAAAAATCATACCATCAAGAGGTTTGCGGCAAGGAGACCCTCTATCTCCCTTTCTCGTCATCCTATGTACTGAAGCTCTTATATCACTACTCTATGGAGCAGAGAATGAAAAACGTATTTCTGGGCTGAAGGTAGCTCAAGCAAGTCCACCAGTTTCACATCTTCTATTTGCTGATGATAGTCTATTTTTCTGTAAAGCGGATATCCAGCAAGGAGCTGAGATCTTCAGGATTCTTAATACATATGGATCAGCCTCAGGACAACAACTCAACCTGGGCAAATCATCGATTATGTTCGGAAATAGAGTGGATATGAATATAAAGCAAGGTATTAAGAATGCCATCGGAATAACTTCAGAGGGTGGCATGGGTATGTATCTGGGTCTCCCAGAACAAATCTGCGGATCAAAAAAGAAAGTATTCTCCTATGTCCATGACCGCCTGAGTAGCTGTGTCAACAATTGGTCCGCAAGACTTCTTTCCAAAGGTGGAAAAGAAATTCAAATAAAAGCGGTCGCACAAGCGATACCAACCTATGTCATGTCATGCTTTCTATTATCTCAAGGAGTGACGGACAAACTGAAAAGTGCTATAGCTAATTTTTGGTGGAGTTCAAAGCAGAATAGCGGGAGGATACACTGGATTGCCTGGGATAAAATTTGCATTCCCCAGGATATGGGAGGCCTTGGATTTAGAGACCTACAAGACTTTAACTTAGCTCTTCTAGCTAAGCAGCTATGGCGCCTTATTCAGTACCCTTCATCCCTCTTGGCTCGGGTTTTACAAGGCAGATATTATAGACAATACGATCCCCTTGAGGACCGAAATTTCTACTCACCATCCTACGGATGGCGGAGTATAATAGCCGCAAAACCGTTCCTAAAGATGGGATTAAGGAAGACGATTGGCTCGGATTTAAATACGAGAGTTTGGCGCGAACCGTGGATCCCGAATCTTAGAGCTCGGCCGCCAAGAGCCATCCCGCAGATCGGTTTCCAGAACCCTGGGACTTTGGTGTACTCTTTTATCCGTCAAGATTCAAATCAATGGGACGTCCCCTTACTTAGACAATATTTCCAACCGGAGGATGTCTCCCTCATCCTCGGATTGAGACCTAGTCGTACCCGTACCTTGGATAGATATGCATGGAATCATTCCAAATCGGGACTTTACTCAGTTAAGTCGGGATATGATCTGATTCGAAGGACGAAGCTGGAACAAGAAGCTGGAGCGATGAGGGAACCAAGTATTACGGTCCTCCAACGACATGTTTGGAAAGTCCGAACACAGGGTGCGTTGCTACATGCCAGAACCTCATTTACCGACATATGGGCTCAGACAAACGTTGCCCTCGCTGTGGGGATCCTGAGGAGTCTATTAACCATCTACTGTTTTTATGTCCCCCGGCCTTACAAGTCTGGGCGTTATCGGACTTTTTGTCCCTTCTGGGTGTCTTCCCGAGTACCTCTATTTATCAAAATATGAGATTCCTCTTTTGGAAAACAAAAGAGCAAGGCATGACAGATCCTCAAAAGGATGTATATCCTTGGATCCTATGGTTTATTTGGAAAGCAAAGAACGAGAAAATCTTCAAGGGGAAAGAAATTTCACCAGAAGACACCTTGATCCACGCAAAGGTGGAGGCAGAAAGTTGGAGATTAGCAAACCAACCTGAAGACAATGATGACATACACGCTGAAGCGTTGGCCCCCCTTCTGGCCACGATATCGATACCTGAGGTACCACCGCACCCGGTATGCCGGATTGACGCTTCTTGGATCAATCACGGACAGGTTAACGGCCTTGGTTAGAGTTTTAAGGATGGCAGAGGAAATGAGATTTTTGGACTACAGGGATGTCGTAGAAGCCTCTCGGCTCTTCACGCCGAAATGGATTGCTTCTTATGGGCGATGTTATGCCTAAGAGATAGACAAATGACTTTGGTGCATTTTCAGACCGACTGTTCGGACCTCGTAAGCATGTGTGAATCTCCGGCAGATTGGCCGTCTTTTATGTCAGAGTTGGAATTCCTCCGTCTACTTCGCGAGAGCTTCTCAGAGTTCACCTTATTCCATATTCCGAGAACTTAAAATGTCCGGGCAGATAGTCTTGCAAAAGGAGCTCGAGCAAGAAGAGTTATTTTTTCCCAAATCGATCATAACGAACCTGTCGAAGATGGTCCACATACCATTTCTTTTATAGGTCAAATATGATTGTAATAGTTGGGTAGAGAAAAAAAAAAAAAAAAAAAAGATGTTCTTCCTGCTCCAGTTAGTTTATATGGATAGTATCTGCAATGAACTCACTGTAATCAATTGTCCTACTGTTTTCCACATCAGCCTGCCAATACAAGAGCTCGTCACTGAAAACACACAATAATTAACTTTCATTTTGTAGCCAAATGAGATTAGATTTTACCGCTTCCATTAGATCATGCATATCTGTGTCTTTCAAGGTTGATCCATATTTCCGCAGCCTAGTTTTGAGTTCATCAAACTTAATAGCGCCGCTGTTATCAATATCCATTGCCTGAAACAATTCTCTTAAACCAGCAATCTCTTCTTCCGAGAGGCTCTCAGCATAAAACCTGATGACCCCAAAAAAAAAAAAAAAAAAAAAACAAATAGTTTGAAGAGAAGTGATGCATAGACCATAGAAGATACACGGGTTTGTGAATGGTTGCTAAATGATTAGGAAATTCCACTCAATATAGGTTTACAAGCTTTACTAATGTTTAATAAAATATTTCTGACATTTTTAAAAGAGTTAGGATGTCTTTCTGAACTTTTAGGGAAACCTTCATAAATGTTTATAAAGATTTCCTAAAATTTTAACCATAGAAAGGTCATTCTATCAAAAATAACGCCTCAGCTGGTTTCTTGGCACAATCTCTTTAGATCAAGATTCAATGATCGTGCCACTTTTTTTTTCTTTTCTTAGAGAATGAAATATCTACAAGAAGAGCTACTGTCAATCAAAAGTTCATGAGAAGAGCTGCATATCATAAGTTCTATGGTTAATATTTGTTTGTTTCCTGCTACTGTCGATCACAACTTCTAAATCATGATCAAGATCAAACATAGAAGACTAATGCAAGAACCCATCAAAGACAAAACCATAACAGTTTGAATCTAAATCATGTAAAATTTCAGAACCTAATGATCTTTCAAACCAAAACTCTACATTCTTCAATTCATATTCAGAATTTATCACAGATTAATCCAACAAGGAGTTAGATTCTTTACTTTTCGTGTGTTCATAGCCTAAGCGATCATTCAAACCAAATTTAACATTACAAAATTTGGAACTGAATTTTTCAACTTACGAGGGTACTATCTAGAGTGGCAACAAGGATAAATTTCCCATTAGGAGAGAATTTGGCGAAGGAAACATCATGAGATTTATCATCAATCGGAGTCTTGAAGCAAGTTCTTTCTTTGGCATCCCAGATTTTGCAAGAACCATCATTGCTTCCCAAAACAATCAACGAACCATCCCGATTGAAGTGCACGCTCCTAACTAGCATAGGGTGAGCTTATCTATTTTCACCCTCCAGATCCGAATCGTCTAGCCGAATGAACCGGACACAATCAGATTCGACGGAGGATTGTAATTGATCACTACAAGAAAACATGAAATTAGCGACTGCATTTTACGACTGTTTTAACAGTCGTAACGTTTTACGACTGTTTAACGACTACACCCCGACTAAATAGTGATTAACTAGCAATAGTCGTCAAACAGTCGCTAATTAGTATTAAATACAAACAGTCGTAATTTGGTCGTTAATTACCGACCAATGTACGACGTATTTGTCGAGTCGCTTGATAAAAAACACGTGTTTTAACTTTTGTGGTAGGTGTACCGGTTTTTTGCGACTAAAACACGGCAGTCACTATTTAGACGCAAATCGGTCGCAAATTAGTCGTAAAATTTTCTATATATACAGATCCACGCATCTTCTTTTCATTCACTCACAATCACAATCTAAAAGCTCTGAAATTCTGGAGAGCGTTTCTAGATATAATGTCTGGAAATTTCAGTAACAATAATAATAATAGAGAGTGGATGTATAAACGGATCGACGAAGAAACAGAAAATTTCCATTCGGAATTTGTAACCGGAGTAGAACAATTTATCAATTTTGCGAACAACCAGACGCTAACGCAGAGTAATGGCGGTAAATTTTACTGTCCTTGTAGTGTTTGCAAAAATAATAAATTTTTGCCGGGAAAAAAAATTTGGAACCATCTCTTTAGTAAAGGGTTCATACCAGATTACTATATTTGGTATAAGCATGGGGAAGAAATTACTATGGATTATGGAACTAGTTATGGTAATATAACTCATTTAAATTGGAGTGAAGAAAATATGGGTAATGTAGTAGGAGATAGATATGTGGATATGGTGAATGATGCATTTCATGGTAATTATCATCAAGATGATACATATCATCAAGAAGATAGTTATCAGAATGTACAAGAACCGGTGCGTAACCATCCTCAACAATTTTACGACTTGTTAGAAGTTGGGAAAAAACCATTATATGATGGTTGTCATGAAGGTCACTCGCAGTTATCTTTAGCTGCTCGGTTCATGCAAAATAAAGTAGATTATAATATGAGTGAAAAGTGTGTGGATTCGTGGGCATCTTTGTTTACGGAGTATTTACCAGAAGGAAATCAGTCAACCAGGTCACATTACGAGACAGAGAAATTGATGGGTAATTTGGGGCTTCCATTTCACAAAATTGATGTTTGTATTAACAATTGTATGATCTTCTGGAAAGAAGATGAAATGTGGGAGGAGTGTAAATTCTGTCAGTCACCAAGATATAAGCCTAACGAAGGACGACGTTCACGAACCAGAATACCATATAGTCGTATGTGGTATCTACCTATTGGTGATAGATTGAAGAGGCTGTATCAGAGCCAGAAGACTGCAGCGGCAATGAGATGGCATGCTGAACACCAAGCAAAGGAGGGTGAAATGTGTCATCCCTCTGATGCTGCAGAGTGGAAATATTTTCAAGATTTACATCCCCGGTTTGCTGAAGAACCCCGTAACGTTTATCTTGGATTATGTACAGATGGATTCAATCCATTTGGCATGTCTCGTAATCATTCGTTATGGCCTGTGATCTTGACTCCTTATAATTTACCCCCTGGTATGTGCATGAAGACTGAGTACTTGTTCCTCACAATATTGAATTCTGGGCCAAATCATCCGCGTGCCAGTCTCGATATCTTCCTCCGGCCTCTTGTCGAGGAATTAAAAGAATTATGGTCAACTGGTATCGATGCATATGATGTATCTTTGCAGCAGAATTTCAAATTAAAGGCTGTGCTGATGTGGACGATAAGCGACTTTCCCGCGTATGGCATGTTGTCAGGATGGACGACCCATGGTAGATTGGCTTGTCCAATTTGTTTGGACGATACAAAGGCATTCTATCTGCCTAATGGAAGAAAGACATGTTGGTTTGATTGTCATAGAAGGTTTCTCCCCCATGGTCATCCATTACGAAAGAATAGAAAAGACTTTTTGAAGGGTAGACAAGCTATAAATGAGTCACCACCAGAGTCTTTGACAAGTGAACAAGTTTATAGTGAGCGCATAGAAACTGTCAATCCTGCAAAAACGACTGACTGCGGTGGCAACGGTCATGAAAAAAAGATGCCTGGATATGGGAAGTGGCATAACTGGCACAAAGAAAGTATATTTTGGGAGTTGCCTTACTGGAGGGACCTCAATCTCCGACATAATCTTGATGTGATGCATATAGAGAAGAATTTCTTTGATAACATCATGAATACTCTAATGAGTGTGCCAGGTAAATCGAAAGACAATATAAAGTCAAGATTGGATATAGAACGATTCTGTGATCGGGCACACTTACATGTTGATGAAAATGGGCAAGCCCCTTTTCCGGTATATACATTGGAAGAAGCTGATAAAAGAAGATTATTGGAATGTGTGAAAGCAGTACAATTCCCAGATGGTTATGCGTCAGACTTAGCTGCTTGTGTTGATATTGAAAAAGTAAAGCTTGCCGGCATGAAGAGTCATGACTGCCATGTTTTTATGGAACGACTACTTCCATTTATCTTTGCAGAACTCTTGGACCGTAACGTCCACCTTGCATTATCAGGTACTTTATAGTCTATTTAATAGTACTTGTATAATATATGTTTATAGTAATTTATTTATAATTGGACTTTAATATATTTAGGTATTGGAGGATTCTTTCGTGACTTATGTTCAAGAACTTTGCAAAAAAACAGGGTCCAAATCCTAAAACAAAACATAGTCCTAATCTTATGCAATTTGGAGAAGATTTTTCCACCATCATTTTTCGACGTAATGGAGCGTTTGCCTATACATCTTCCTTATGAAGCTGAATTAGGAGGTCCTGTGCAGTATAGGTGGATGTATCCTTTTGAAAGGTTTTTCAAAAAACTGAAAGCAAAAGCGAAGAACAAAAGATATGCATCAGGATCGATTGTTGAATCATATATCAACGACGAGATTGCTTATTTTACGGAGCACTACTTTCCCGATCATATACAAACAAAATCAAGGTAAACTCCAAATGGATAGTTCATATTTATAAGTCAATATTGGCCACAGGATAATTTTACATTAACATGTGAATTTATATTGATTTTTATGTAATGGGAAAGGTTAACAAGATTTGACGAAGGTGAAGCCCCTGTATATGTGCAGGTTACTTACTGGAACACTACAAACCCTTTTCCTATTTGGGTTCAGGTTCACGGACCAGTCAATAAAGCCAAAACCTGGCCAATTTACTTTACGAGAGGATATTTGTTTCATACACGCCACCATGGCATGGGACGGAAGACATGTAACTTTGGAGTGTGTGTTAAAGGAGAAAACTACACTGATGCATCTGATGAAGCTGATTTTTACGGGATCTTAAATGATATCATACAACTCGAGTATGAGGGGATGACAAATCTGAAAATTACACTTTTCAAATGTGAGTGGTATGACCCTGTAATTGGTAGAGGCACTCGAAGGAGCAATGGTGGTCTCGTTGACATTCTTTCATCAAGAAAGTACAATAAATACGAACCATTTATTCTAGGTAAAAATGATATAAATTGAATATACAAATTAAAGCAATACATTTAATGTTTTTTGTTTTTAATTTTATTTGTATTCTACAGCCTCCCAAGCAGATCAAGTTTGTTATATTCCATATCCATACCGGAAAAAACTAAAGCAGCTGTGGCTAAACGTCTTAAAAGTGAATCCAAGAGGGAATATTTCAGGACAATAAGAAGACAAAGAACCAACTCTCTTGCAACAAGATAATGATGATGGCGTTATGCTGACCACAATTGAAGATATCGTTGTTGAAAATCGAGTACACAGGGTAAACCCAATAAATCTCGATTACGATGTCGGAGATGCAGAACCAGAAGATGAATTTAGATGTAATTTGTCATCATCTGATGATGATGATGAAGATGAAGAGGATCCTTACTAATATGTGTCTGTTTATGAATAAAATTGCTGAATGAATTTGTTGTATTGTAAGATAAATTGTGTTTGTTTTTAAAAAAAAAAATTAAAAATTTACGACTGATTTCCGACTCCTTTACTACTAATAGCCCAAAATTTAACCCACAAACAAAGCCCACGTGTAATCCCATTATCAGGCCCATTATTTAGACTAAGCCCACTAATATACTTAGTCGTTTTCAACCTTAATCACGAGAAATCCCCAAATCCTTTCTAAAACCTAACCCTAATTTCATCCCCAAATCCATTCTCTTCCCCAAATCCCCAATTTCGACCAAAAGTGACTGTTAATTGATACTAGCATCCTTAATCGACCGCTATTCCCGACAATCCCGACGAAAAACCCATCCCGACGAAACCCTGAATCGATCCCGACGAAAAACCCATCCCGAAATTCCCGATGAGCATCGTTCCCAAGCCGATTCTGTGATTCCGATGGGTGGCCGTGGAAGGAAGAAACGCGGAGGAGCACGAGGAGGAGCAGCCGTAACCAGTCGAGCATCGACTCCCTTACCCAGTCGGTATGAGTTCATACCGGCGACATCTCCACCACCGCTAGGCCCGACCAACGGCCCTACACATGTAAGAGATTATCCACCGCCGATGGAGCTCTTCCAGAACTCGCAACAAGGAGCACCTGAGTCTCAACCACCGCCTCAACCTAGAAGGTCAGAACATTCTCAAACTCGATTCTCTCCATCTCCTCAACACCGGTTGCAAGAGCAATCTCATCGGCAGCATTCTGCATTACCTCAATCGCAGCACCAAGGAGCTTCTGGAGCTTCTTCTTTCTCTCAAAACCGAGCCTCTCCATTATCTCAAGAAGGAGGTAATTCTCCACACTCTCAACAAGCTCATTATGACGGTGAAGAAGCTGCATTTCAAGAACCTTCAGATGAAGAATACGGTGATGTCAACCTCTCTGAAGACCAGCTAAGTCTTCTAAATGCATTGCTCACGAAGCCTGGGAGAGAGGCTTACACTACGGTACTATCTCCCATAGAGAAACCGGGTACAACATGGTAAGTCTTTTTTACTCTAGCTTCATTTGTTTCATTCTTCAAATGATGGCTCGATGACTGCTTGCTTTGTTTTCTTTGTATCCAGGTTTGGTCGTGACAAGTCCTCTCTTACCCGGAAGATTACCAAGGTATTCACCAACAAGTTTGATGGCCTTTTCTACAGCTGGAGTTGTCATAGACAAGAGCGTTACTTCATAGAATTTGCGGTAAGATCATCCTTTTTCATTTACATGGTTTTGTTTTGTTTTTGTAACTATGTCTTATTCTAACATCATCTCTTTGTCTCTTGTTGTTGTAGAAAACCCACACCTGGGATCCCTTGATCACTGGTGTGGTTCAAGAAAAATTTGAAAGCATTTGCAAAAGCCGGATGAAGGATATGGTCAGCACCGTAAGGACATCAAGAGTGCAACCTAACTGGATCGGGGATACACTCTGGGAACAAATGACTGCCTATTGGGACACAGAAAAATCTAAAGATAAGAGTTCAACAACTTCAGCTGCTCGGTTGTCTGAACGTGGTGGTCTTGGACCTCACGTTCACTTCTCAGGACAGAAATCCTATCTGCAAATCCAGCAAGAAATGGTAACTTTCTATTCTGTTATTCTTCAATAAGTGTTAGTTTTAGGAAATATGATTAATAACTTACCCGCTGACATATTTTGGTTTATAATTTCAGGAAGAGGAATTAGGTAGACCGGTGAGTCTTGGTGAGGTATTCATCAGGACTCACACAAAAAAGGATGGGAGTTATGTGGATGGAAAGGCAAAGAGAGTGGCTGAGACTTACCAGAAAAACTTGGAAGCCAAGTTGTCTGCCCTAAACCCTGAAAGCTCAGACAATCCTGAGGGTACATCACCTCGTCGAGAGCTAACTGTGGAAGAGCAGAACGACTTGTTTCTACAGGTAAGGTTCTCTATTCTTTTATGGATTTATCTTGCTTTTCCTTTGATTCTAACATTGTTTTAGTTTAATGAATCATATGTCTGACTCTTTTTTTTGTATTCGCAGTCGACTATTATGAGTGAAAGAGGTGTACCTTATGGAGTTGGTAGCCTCTCTCACTTGTACGTCAATAGCAAGAGGAAGTACCCAGGAAGCTCTGCATCCTACGGCACTCTGCAGGAACAGCTTCAACAAGCTCAACACCAAATAGAGCTCCAAGCGGCTGAGAATGCAAGGCGTGAAGCAGAGTTTGCCAAAGCTTCAGCTGCACAAGAAGCCAAGATCGAGAAGCTCACCATGGTTGAAAGGTACTTGACTCAAACTGATCCACGGTTCAATGATTTTTTGGCTAGTCAAACTCCTCCATCGACCATTCATGCTGCGAAGTCTACCACTCAACAACCTGATGATCCGCCGGCTGATCCGACAACACATGTAACTCAAACATCAAGTACCACCTTAGATGTGTAGGTCTCTTCTCACTTTTTTTTTTATGTCTCGGAACCTTAATTAAGACTCTTTTTAATGTCTCGGAAACTTTAGAAGAGTATGTCTCTTCTCATTTTGTATTCTCTATAATGGTTGTATATAGAAACCATTTGAGATTTTTTGGGTTTAAATTAATGATGATGATGAATGTATTGGTTTTTGGCTTTTAAAATATTGATCTTGATTTTAGTATTCAAATGAGCATTTTATAGCACTGTTTATAAACAGGTTTCAAAATTGGGAGTTTCTAAATAGCAAATACCAAATTACAAAAACTATGATCAAAATAGTCACTAAACAGTCTTAAATTTGTCGGAAAAAGGTCACAGATCAGTCACAATTCAGTCGTAAAAGTGCAACAAAGTACTGTTCATTTTCCGACAATAGTAGTGAAACAGTCACAAATAAGTAGGTAAATATGTCACAAAACAGTCGTCAAATGGTCGTTTATTTACCGTCTAAATAACGACTGCTTATTTAACGACTAAATTGCTACTACGTTGATATTAAGAATACGACTGCATTTTAGTCGTAAACGAGTCGCAAAATTAGTCGTAAATTAGTCACTATATTTGCCGACGGATTTACGACTACGTTACGTCAGTTTATATCACACGCAATTTAGTCGTAAAATAGTCGCCAAATTACGACTATTTCACGACTGTATTAATTAGCGACTAAGAATTCCCGACTACTTCTTTTAGTCGCTAATCAGACGTAAATTTTCGATTTGCGACTATTTTCCGACGTTTTCTGGTGTCGCTAAATTCGTGTATTCTTGTAGTGGATGTAGAAGATGAAATTAGTGTGGCCTCTAAGCACCTTGAGGCAATCGTACGGAGCTCGAGTGTCCCAGATTTAATTCGAAGGTTGCAATCATTGGAAGCGGAGCAAGTGTAGTGCGAATCCAAGGACCAAGCTAGATCAGAGATGCCACTAGCCTGACCTTCGTATCGATGAATAAGAGCGTACTTCGTCGCCAATCAAAGGATTATGGAAGGGAAGGGTTGAGTAATTGCACTAAAGAGTATTAGATATTTACAAAATTAAGAGACAGCTTTTTGGCTCTGGTCCCACAAGACTATTCACGGTAAAAAAACCACAATACTTTTACCTTTCAAAGCAAATCAAATGGATCCACATTTTCAGACCCGACAAAATTATTTAAAAAGAGAAATTGAGATGTCTGCTAGACCACACAAAAATATTGTTAATATACATATTATGCTGATATTATTGTTAGCATTTTATATAAATTATATGTTAATATTAATATAATCTTTATATTATTGTTAGCATGATATATTTATCGTTTATTTTTGTTAACACTTTATAATTAACAGATATTATTGTTAACATGTTAATATTTTATTATAGCATCTAGAATTATCACGTTACAATTATCAGATATATATGTTAACACTTACAATTAACATATATATTTATTAACATGTTAATATATTATATGATAACAAAATTAACACAACCTTATCGCGATAACTTCTATATATATTATGTTATCCAGTTATGAATGATATCTTCTTTTAGATGAATAGTGTTGGCGCTGATGAACAGTATCTACAGTAATGTCATATGCAAAGAAAAATAACTAATGGCAAGTTGTGTAAATAAATAAAATGAGAAGGATAGTAATGGGTAAAACAAAATATTCTCTTTGCTAGTTGCCTAATTATTCATTTACCAATGCTATAAATTTAATTTTTTGATCAATCATTAATATAGAGTAAATTCAGTCGGAAGGGTTTGTTTTTAATCGTGGTTTCCGAGTTTAATGAATGCTAAATTCGTCCAATTGAAAAAGTAAGGACTCTATTAAAGATATTTTAGTTTTTTGGGACCATTTTAGAAAATTGCCCATTTTTTAAATTTAGATTTGATTTGATTTAAGGGTTTAGGGTTTACACAAAAAGATATAATTTACATATAGAAAATAATGATCATATTTGAAATATAAAATATTTATGATGATGTAAATGATATGATATTTTTGTTGAATATATAATATATTTATGATTATGATTTATTTATAAATTAATAATAAAATAACAAGTAAGAGTCAAATGTATAATTCAAATATTAAAAAAATATTTTTAATAAATTATAGAACTAAAAATATATATAAAAACCAAATTAAAAATATTTTGGTAGCTAAAATCACTAATTTTAAATCATAAATGTATACCAGAATTCAGTATTATGATAGTGGCAGACATGCTAAACACCCCTAATGAGGGAGAATACGAAGAACAAAAATAAACTCATCTCTAAAAATTCTCTCTCTCAACAGCAAAAGGATGGCGACGATATACGGGATCTAAATGAGGTTGTTTTGGCGATGGAATCTAGTATCGGTTTGTATGGTGTCTTTCTGGAAATTAAGGTGGAGGATGAATCTATAGTGGAGGAAACAGATCTAGTACGGATATTCGGTTCGTTTCCGCAAAAGGATCTAGGGGAAAGAAGTGATTTGCTTTGGAACTTAAGATCTGTGTATTTTCATTCTGATTTGATTAAGATAAGGGGAATAAGTTCTTGCGGTAGCTCATGGAAGTTTATGGGATTGAGATGGGTCTGGATTGACCAAATCAAACGAAAAGGAAATTCGGATATTCAAAGTACGGGAAGAGTCTCTTGTTAGGGGAATGGAACTAGACGCTATACATGGAGGGATTCGGAAATCAATATTACAGATACCCCTCCCGATACAGTGAAGCAGAGATTGGTTTCGGGGAAGGAAAGTTTAAGAACAGGATCAAGAGGAATTGATACGGAGAAGAGATCTCAGGATTTCAACTATATAAAAATGACATCGGGGAAATTAATAGAGGAATCACAGATGAGATATCATGATTCCATCTGTAGAAAGACAAGTCGGAGGATCACACATTATAAAGAGGAGCGGAGAGGCACAAACCTTACCCATCCCTCTCTCATTCATCGAGTCCAAATTTTCTTTTTTCAAGTTTCCTCTCTTTCTCACAGTCAAGCGGTACTTATTCGGTTTGAGCAGATGTCTCAAGGTGTGCTAATCGGTGCTAAAGGATCTCAAGTCGGTCAGGCTGGTATGGAGAAGAAGGTTGCAATTTCACTGAAACGGATGAAGATCACGGTCCCGAAATTTGACAACACCAGTCTCATTGAGGGATATTCACGTACCTTGATTGGGAGGTGTATGAATCCTCATCTTCAAGACATGAAGGCGCTGCTGTACATGCTTCCTCGGATTTGGAAAGTAGAGGACAGAGTTGCAGGTGCAGATTTGGGAATGGGAAAATTCCAGTTCATGTTTGATAAGGAAGAAGATGTCCTCGAGGTGATGAAAATGGAACCGTTCCATTTTGATTACTGGATGCTATCTCTTGTTCGGTGGGCTCCGATTATTGATCCAACTTACCCTTCAATGATCAAATTTTGGATCCGCATCATTGGAGTTCCTCTCCATTACTGGGCAGATGTTACTTTCCGAAGCATTGGGAAAGCTCTTGGTAAGGTTGAGGAGGTGAATGTAGATGATGGAAAAGTTCAGGTGATCATCGATGGCCTGAAACCTCTGTGTTTTGAAACAACGGTGGAGTTTGACGGTGGAGAGGAGACAACGGTTTTCTTGCGGTATGAGCGTCTATTTGGATTCTGTAGAATCTGTCATAGTCTCTGTCATGATCAACTGAGGTGTCCTACTCGGGTGAATAGCGATGGAAGGAGACCAGGAGAAGATCAGCTAGATGAGGAACAAAATGGTAAGAGTCCGGCTTCGTATAGAACAGCAACAACATACGGTGTCAACAAGGAGCTCGGTGGAAACTTTAAACGGAACGGCAAGTCACATACGGTGATGGAGGAGGGAAGACAACACAAGGAAAGAATGGAAAGGAGGTCTGGTGAGGGCTCGTCGAGGGTCTTTAGGTCACATGGTTACATCCCTCCAAAGGATTTTCAGAAGAGGTCATTAAGATCAAAGAGTTTGGTCTTTGAATCACAAGGTAATAGGTCTTGGGAGAGCAACGTTCAGGTGCCAAATGAAAAACCAGGAGAGAAACGGTTGGTGCAGGAAGAGAAACAAGAGGAACAGTCGGTTTCGGTGGAGGCTCTTTGTGAAAAATCAGCAAGGAAGAGTCTAGATTTTGAGGGTGATGACTTTCTTGATTTTGACACTACGGAGGAAGAGACCACTGGGGTTATGGACGCACTGTTAAGTACGGAAAGGGAGGCACCGGTTTTAGAAACAGTAAACAAAGAACCAGAAGGAAAACCAGAGAATCATGATGCCATACAAGAGTTCTTACAACAGGTTAACAGCGGTTTGGAAACAGGGGAGCTCCAACTAAATTTGGATGCAGAGTTTGGAGGCATGGATCAGGAAGAGGGAGAGTTCGTGGGAAATGAAAATGGGGCTATACCGGTGGTACAAGATGGATCAGGACAAGGGCACATCAATGAAGGCGATATCCAAATGGCGGAGTAGAATGATGTTTTTGACGAAGGTTCCAAACAGGGTACAAAGAAGAAAGCCACGAAGACAAACTCAAAATTTTTAGGCGGTGGCTCAAAGAAGAGAATGGTGCAAGCACTAATTTCACCACGTAAGAAACAGGTGGCAAAAGTCATAAACCGTAACGGAGACGGTAGCTCTCATGGCGCTCCAAAGGGTCCATCAAACCCGAAAGAGAGGCGGAAATTGGAAACAAGCATTAAAAAATGAGAATTCTCAGCTGGAATTGCCAAGGACTTGGGAATCGCTGGACAATAAGCTATCTTCGGGAGGTTTGGAAGAAACACAGACAAGAGTTTATGTTTCTCTCAGAAACCAAACAAGATTTTTCTTTTTTACAAAAATTTCAGTTTCATTTTGGTTATAATAAGTTGTATACGGTTGAGCCGTGCGGTGCAAGTGGTGGACTTGCCCTATTTTATAATGATTCTTTTGATGTCACAATTTTATTTTCAAATAATCGGATTATTGATATTGAAGCGACTATTCTCGGAAAAAAATGTACCTCTCGTTTATTTACGGGGATCCAGTGTCAAAAAATCGGGATAGAGTCTGGGAAAGATTAACACGTATGAGTCTTACACGGTCGGATCCTTGGTTCATTATTGGAGATCTAAACGAGATAACGGGTAATAATGAAAAACAAGGAGGTCCGTTAAGACATGCTTCTACCTTTGTGTCTTTTAATTTAATGATAAGGGACTGTGGTTTTTTAGAATTCCCATGTTTAGGAAATAAGATGTCTTGGAGGGGACGACGAAATTCAAAAGTCGTTAGATGTCGTTTAGACCGGGCTCTAGCGAATGAAGATTGGCATGAGGTTTTCTCACATTCCTTTGTTGAGTATCTCGCAATGATTGGATCAGATCATAGGCCAATAATGGCAACAATTGAGGATAAAATGACACGGAAAAAAACTCAATTCCGTTTTGATAAGAGGTGGATAGAAAAAGAGGGTTTAATGGAATCTATCTCCAAAGGTTGGGACTTCGATCCGGGCGATGGGGAAGTGAAGTTCATGGACAAAGTACGGAATTGCAGAAGAGAAATATCTAAATGGAGAAAAACCCTTAAGCCATATGGGCAGGAAAGAATTAATGAATTAAAAAACATAATAGAAGACATTCAGAATGATGATACAAGAACAGAGGAGGAATTGATGGCGGTAACAAAAAAGTTGAAGGAAGCTTATAGGGATGAAGAATTATATTGGCAACAAAAAAGCCGCTCTCATTGGGCGAAGGCAGGAGATAAAAATACAAAATTTTATCATGCACTGGTTAACAAAGAAGAGCACGGAATCGAATTATTGGTTTGAATAATGCAGCAGGAACATGGGTTACTTCAGAAAAAGAGGTTGAGCAGGTGGCTGTTAAATATTTTGATGAATTATTCACCTCGACTTCGCCAACGGAATTTGATGAGGCATTGGGAAATATTAAACCATCAATATCGGAGATAAGTAATGCAATGCTCACGGCTATGGCATCCGAAGAGGAAATTAAAAAAGCACTTTTCATGATGCATCCGGAAAAAGCTCCGGGACCCGACGGAATGACAGCACTTTTCTACCAACGCTCATGGCATATCATCAAGGCGGATCTTGTACGTTAGTCAACGGATTCTTGGAGACAGGGGTTTTTGATGAACGTCTAAATATGACAAATATCTGTTTAATCCCAAAAACAGAAAGGCCAACGCGAATGACTGAACTACGGCCTATTAGTCTGTGTAATGTAGCTTACAAAATTATATCTAAAGTACTCTGTCAAAGACTTAAAAGGTTATTATCGGACCTGATCTCGGAAACACAATCAGCTTTTGTGGCAGGACGATTGATTTCAGATAATATTCTAATAGCCCAAGAGATGTTTCATGGCCTGCGAACTAATAAATCATGCAAAAATAAATATATGGCGATAAAGACGGATATGAGCAAAGCCTATGATCGTGTGGAATGGGCTTTTATAGAAGATCTCTTGAAACGACTTGGTTTTGCGGAGAAATGGATAAAATTGATCATGCGATGTATTACCTCGGTAAAATACAAAGTTCTATTAAACGGACAACCAAAGGGACAAATAATCCCAGGGAGGGGACTCCGTCAAGGGGATCCTCTATCTCCATATTTATTTATACTATGTACGGAGGTTCTAATTTCCAATATTAAGAAAGCTGAAGAGGAAAAACTATTGACCGGTCTAAAAATTGCACGAGCAAGTCCATCGATCTCACATCTACTTTTCGCGGATGACAACTTATTTTTTTGTAAAGCAAATAAAGATGAATGCTAGAAAATTCTGGCTATTCTGAAACAGTATGAAAGGGTCTCGGGACAACAAATTAATTTTGATAAATCTTCAGTTCAATTTGGTCATTTGGTCTCGGAAGACATTAGAAATGATATGAAACATATTTTAGGAATTTCTTGTGATGGAGGGACAGGTTCCTATTTAGGTATCCCCGAAAGCCTAGGTGGCGCCAAAACAAAAATCTTTAATTTTGTAGCTGAAAAACAACATGATCGGATCAATAGATGGACATCACGTTTGTTGTCGAAAGGCGGTAAAGAGGTTCTGATTAAATCAGTGGCATCCGCAATGCCTACCTTCGTCATGTCATGTTTTCGATTACCTAAATCTACTGCGGCAAAACTAGCAAGTGCAGCAGCACGATATTGGTGGAGCTCTGATGGACATCATAAAGGTATGCACTGGGTAGCGTGGGGAAAAATGTGCAGAGACAAATCAGAAGGAGGTATCGGTTTCCGAAATGTAGAGGATTTTAATACGGCTTTACTGGCAAAACAATTATGGAGACTGATTGACAGGCCAACCTCCATGTTTACACAGGTATTCAAAGGACGATATTTTCGGAACTCAAGTCCTTTGGACACAGCGAAATCCTACTCGCCGTCGTATGGATGGCGAAGCATAATCTCGGCTAGATCTTTGGTTAAAAAAGGGCTAATCAAAAGAGTTGGTTCAGGATGTTTAATCTCTGTATGGAATGATCCTTGGATACCTTCTTCTCGCCCAAGATCAGCCACTTGTAAGGGGTTTAATTATTACCCGAATCTTATGGTTAATCATCTGATTGACCCAGTGACAAACTCATGGAATCTGGGACTGATAAAGGCCATTATCAACCCAGAGGATGTGGAAATTATTCGTGGAATTTCCATTAGTAGATCTTATAGGCCAGACTCATTGGGCTGGCACTTCACAAAATCTGGACAATACACGGTAAAGTCGGGATACAAAACTGAACGATATTTTTCAGAAAGGATCTCAGAGGTCTCATTTGGCCCTGATATTAAAGTTTTACAACCATATACCTGGAAATTGAAATGTGCGCCGAAATTACAACATTTTATATGGCAAGCAATCTCTGGTTGCCTATCAGTGTCGGCTAGGTTACGTACTCGGGGAATACAATGTGACACACAATGTGCACGGTGTGGAGCAGCAGAAGAGACAATTAATCATGTTCTGTTTGAATGCCCTCCTGCGTTACAAACGTGGGCATTATCACGAATTCCAACACCCCCAGGGGTTTTTCCTGGGCCATCGGTTTTTTCGAATTTTGATCATCTGTTTTGGAGACTTCCAAAAGAGGAAAACAACATACAATTTCCATGGATCGCATGGTATATTTGGAAGGCTCGAAACGAGAAAGTGTACTCAAATATCGATATTGACCCACGGGCTACGCTAAAAATAGCTTAAACAGAAGCGAATTTATGGGAAGAGGCTCAAAATTCAGAACAGGAATTAACACATGTAGATCTTGGTCATAATACAAGCTAGTCAATACCAATAGTCTATGAAGGCTGGTGGTGCTATATTGATGGATCGTGGAAAGATATGGAGCCAGTAACGGGTCTAGGATGGTTTTATTTTAAGGAAGGTGTTCCAGAGAAAATAATGGGAGCACAAAATGTAAGACAAAGTCTTACGCCTCTACACGCAGAAATGGAAGCCCTTATATGGGCTATGCACTGTATGTTGGAGAATCAAAAGATGGAAGTCGCTTTTGCTACGGACTGTTCAGAGTTGGTGAAGATAGTGTCTACACCCGAAGACTGGCCGGCTTTTGCTCTACACTTGGAGGAGATAATGAAGATGAAAGACAAATTCAGTTTCTTTCGTATATCCCATATCCCACGCGCAAAGAACTCGAAGGCGGATAACCTAGCAAGGAGTGCTCGGATCTACCTTCAAAATGTTATGTATGTAAACTCAATACCACCAGTTTGGTTAACCCAACTGTACTAGGTATTGAGGCTGTTGACAAACAAAAAAAAAATCATAAATGTATACCAAAATATATTTTTTATATAAAATTAAAAACATAAAAAAATAAATTAAAAATTATTACATGCATTTATTAAAGATTAAATTTAGAAAACTATTTATAAGATATTTCATGATAAATAAAATACCGTTGATACATCTCAAACTTTAATAAATATTTATATTATAAAGTAATATGAACGGGCAAGTTAAAATTAAAATTTTATAATTATATTTTTTTTTGGATTAATATGAATGGACATGGTAAAATTATATTTTTAATAATCACAATTATCTTTAATATTATAAAAAAGAATTTATAAAAAGCAAATTATATCTAAATTAAAAAAATAAATATTTTTACTTATTAAAAAACTATATCTATAAAAATAATTTTATCTAAACTCAAAAAACATAAATTATATTACGAAATTCGTTAAACAAAAAAAAATTCTTGTGCAAACACACGGGATTAGAATTTAGTTTAGTTTTAAAACGAGATAATACAGTCTCTTGCTTCCTCTTGTGATAAAGATCAGGAATCTTCCTTCTAGTGATTTGTGAGAGACTAATCGAGCGTTGACCTTTTTCTTTGACCAAATTTTTACCGGTTAAACTTGTGTCGTCTGAGTATTTTCAACTACCCTAGACGTTTTGGCGGCCAATTTGTAGTACATTATATTGAAGAAAAAAAACAAGAGAAATATAGAAACAAAAAAACAAAGAGAGAAAATCAAATGTCACAAGATGAGCAAAACATGAGTTCATACTTGACATAACATTAATTGAAGAGCTTAACAAAGCAACCAAATAGAAGGTGGAAATTAAAGAAGTAAAAACATGTCCTAAAGAAGACAGCCAGGTTCAAGTCATGATGAAAATTTACTTAGACATTCGTAAATCGTTATTCTTTTTTCTTCAAGATAAAAGCTTTCACCATGAATTTGACGAATTTATTCACTTTGTTCAAGACATCTGTTGCAGTCTTTTCGACCCTCGCAGCTTCCTCATCAGCCCTCCTCCTTCTAACAAAAGAAAAAAAAAAAAAAAACAGAATCTTATAAGATTATAGAAACTCCACGACTGAATCATCGATTTTAAAAAAAGACAAAGCCGTTTTACATTATAAACAAAGGCTTTATCTATAAAGGGTTAAGAATGTCTCACTCAGCCATCTTGACTTTGACGAATTCATCGTAGTTGAGATGACCATCGCCATCAACATCAGCTCTTCGGAAGAAATTACGAATTTCCTTATCGGTTAGTTTGCTCCCACTATTTTTCATCACATATTGAAACTCTGCTGCAGTTATGAAACCATTCTGGTCTACATCTAAACCCGTAAATAATTCCTTAATTGCTTTCTCTTCCTCCCTCGACAGTGTAACATCTGTGGCAAACTTTCGAACCATCGCAGCTTCTTCATCAGCCTCCCTACAAAAATTAAAAACAAAAAAATCTGATTAGATTATTATAGATAAATCATGATGAAAATTCAGTGTTAGACATCATAAATCCGTTTTTTTTCAGGTTAAAGCTTTTAAGAAGGGTTAAGAATCCCTCACATAGCCATGAATTTGGCAAATTCATCATAGTTGATCTGACCATCGCCATCAACATCAAATGCTCGGATGAAATCACGAACTTGCTTATCGGTAAATTCCTTCCCATCTTTTGTCATCACATATCGAAACTCTGCTGCAGTTATGTAACCATTCTGGTCTACATCGCATTCCCTAAACTCTTCCAATCTCAGTTTATTCACTAAATCTGTTGAAAACTTTTCGAGCGCAGCATCTTCATCAGTCATCCTAACAAAAGAAAAAAAAAACAGAATTTTATTAGATTCATGAATTAAGAGAGACAAAAGCGTTCTAAATCATGATGTAAGATTTCACTGTAAGACATCATAATCGTTTTTCTTTTTCTTGTTTTTTCTTTGAGGTTAAGGCCCTCACAAATCCATGCTGAGTTTGGCAAATTCATCATAGTTGATCTGACCATCGCCATCAACATCAGCTACTCGAATGAGATGACGAACTTTCTCATCGGTAAATTCCTTCCCATCTTTTGTCAACACATATCGAAGCTCTGCTGCAGTTATGAAACCATTCTGGTCCACATCGGCTTCCCTAAAGAATTTCTTAATCTCTTCCATTCTCAGTTTGTTCGAGACATCTGTGGAAAGCTTTTCCACCATCTCAGCTTCATCAGTCCTGGAAAAAAAAACAAAATCTTAAACGAAAGATAATTAAAAAAGAATTTCTGCAGGTTCATTGAGCTCAAAACCAACCAGTTACGAGAGTGTTCTCCAGCTATGGTTGCTACACATGTCAAAGCTTCGACCCATCTCTGTTTCACTTCCTCTGTTTCACCTTCACAGGTTTTCTCAAAAGCGATCCCGAAGTCACCTCTTTGTTTACGTACATGCGACGGATCAACATCGTAGAAAATGGGCATCACAATCTGCCCCTGAACTTCTCTGCACTTCAAGATTTCCACCAGTTCGTCCAAACACCAGCTCGAAGAAGCGTAGTTCTTCGAGAGCAAAACGATGGACAGTCTCGCTTCTCTAATGGCTTTCACGAGTTCAGATCCGATCGTTTGGCCTCTCTCGATCTCCTGATCCTTGAAAATCGTGATCTCTTTCCTTGCAAAGAGATCGTGTAAATGACTGAGGAATCCTTTACGAACATCTGGGCCGTGGAAGCTCGGAAATACATGAAGACTCTTCACCTGAGACGAAGAAAAAGAAGAAGAAGAAGAAGAAGAAGCCATGAGAGAGAAAGAGCAACAGAGAGTTTTTAAAGAAAGTATAGCAGTGGTTAAGGAAACAAGCTTCCTTGTTCATATATAGAGGCCTAACGGGTAAAGAGGAGAAGAAAATTCAAAGTGAGTGTGTATGAGAACTGTACTGGAAACTACTGGCTTGTTTCAAAAGTTTGTTTTTTTTTTGTTATAGCCGCCGAGGAGAGGACCACTGGCTTTGGATAGAGAGTGAGAGCGAGAGAGAGAGTAAACAGAGAGGTTGAAGAAAGTATCTATCACAGTGGCTTTGGATCAGATATCTATGGAGCCTCGAGGAAGAAACAAATCCCTTCTTTATATATCTGAAGCAAAATGCTTAAAGACCAAAGACATTTCAAAGACATTTGACCAAGTCTGGTTGTTTTTATTTGAGCTCAGAGATAAAAATATCAGAATCCGACAGTAGAGAAATTAGAGGACGAAGACGAACTAAGAAGACCCACCACCACCTATTTGACACCAGTCCAATTGTAACATTTTTGGTTTCAAAACTTAAACCGTGCATGAAAAGATTCAAATTATGATTCTAAACCCCATTCCAATTTTAAAATTGGTTTGATAACTAAACCGACTTTTAATTCGTTTGAAATGTCAATACTTGCTGCTTCCACTACTCAAAAATCATGTCATTTTCCTCGCAGGTGAATGCAAATTGAATCTTGTTCGTAGTCCCATATTGCATCCACTTCATCGCAGGATTCGCTTTTGGGTTATATTTAAACAACTTTTGTTTAGCTAATCAGAATAATGTCTGATTTAAATTACGACTGCATCAATATTCTAAAGAATAATCTCTCTATGCATATCCAGAAAAGAAAACTACATGAAAACGCTGATGTATATATAAGGTTGAAATTTCAAAATGCGGGTAAGAGCCTTCTACTGTTAAATTCTGAAATTTAGAAACGTGAATTTTTTTTTTTTTTATCAGCATCAGGATTCAAAATAGTGAAAGACTATAGGGAGGATAACTATAATAACCTTCAAAAATCTGGAAATTATTTAAACAAGCTTTCAAAAATTTTAATTATTAGAATAATCTACCGTACATATTCTACCCTTTTAGCTTTTGTTGAGAAAAATCGTAATTTTACTTGAATTTAAATCTACCACAAAACAAACATATCTACCACAAAAACAAAAAATCTACCAACTAAATATAACTCTACCATAAAACAGATATATCTACCGTCACGTATTGACAACTTTTTTCACATAAATCTACTGTCAAATGACATAAGTCTACCAACTCAGAAATTAAATCTACCTCATTGTCAATAAATTTACCTACAAAGTCAACTATGCGACAAAGTCAACGCTTTCTTTAACAAATCTAGTCTGTCATTCATAACAACAAATCTACCAAAACATAAGAAATCTACCTCTCATCGTCAAAACTCTACCAAGATAAGTCTACCAACATTTGTAAACTCTACTAACTCTCGAATAAATCTACCATCGACCTAATAACTCTACCGACAAAATTTTTCCGTTGACCAAAATTTGATAAGTCTACCATCAAAGTCTGGTAGACTTATCAAATTTTCAGCGCTTATTCTGCCTACGTGGCATTAAAAAGTAATGGTATTTTCGTAATTAGGTTTTTTTCGACAAAGACGAAAATGGTATTTTGGGTATGCTAGGTTAGTTTTGTAAAAAAAATAAAAGTGCGCTAAACAAGTTATATAGATACTTTCTAAGGTTAGTACAATAATCCTCCCTTACTATTTATAATTCACGTCAGCAAAAGTTTGATTTATTTACGGAAAAACCAGCGCGCTCAAATAAATAAGTCTACCAATATTTCACGGTAGATATATTTTTTTGGTAGATTTATATCTATAAGATTATAACTGTAGATTTGTTTTTGGGTTAGTAGATTTATCCGATAACGGTCCATTTGTTTTAACGTTGGTAGATTTGTTTGATGTTGGTAGACTTATTTTGATAAATTTATTCTTATGTGTGGTAGAGATGTAAGTGATCAGTAGACTTAATAAATTTCTGATAGACTTGTTTATAATGAGGGTAGATTTGATACGATTTGGTAGACTTGTTCTGTGGTGGTTGACTTTGGTTGAATTTTTGGTAGATAGTATACCGAATTGGTAGATTTTTATCCTATTTGACGGTAGGTTTATTATTGTCCGAGGTAGACTTTTGTTTAATGATAATAGACTTATCGTTGGATGGTTTGAGTCTCAATAAAGGTATATTTATTTTTAATGGCGGTAGATTAATCATGCTTTTGTAGATTTAATAGTGTGTTGATAGATTTATCTTCGTATTGGTAGATTTATTGTTGAAATGGTAGATTTGTTAGTAGACACGGTAGACTTATTAATGATAAATTATGATTCCTAGATTTTTTTGTGTAGTAAACTTATTTGAAGAGACGGTAGATTTATTAACAATAGGTAGATTTGTACAAAACTTGGTAGATTTATTAATAATGATGGTAGATTTATATAACAATTTGAAAAACAAAAAATTGGTAGACTTATCGTAAATTAGTATATTTAATTATAAATAGGTAGAAATATCTGATTTGGTAGATTTATCTGAAATTGATAGATTTTTTATTTATTAATGATGGTAGATTTGTTGAAACTATGGAATGTCAAATGACAATTTTGCCCCAAAAAAACTTTATATTTGCAAAAAAAACTCGGCATCCATCGTGAAGATGATCGTCACAGGACTAAGTATGACAAAAATTATTGTTTGGTGGTACATTTATTGTAATGATGGTAGATTTAGTTTGATATATGAATTTTTTGAAGTACTAAATTGTCAATAACTAATGAAAAGTTATACTAATACTTTAATCTACAATGAATCATATAGGATATTTGGTTATTTGCTAGACAATGCTTGATTGTGTTAGAAATGCCAAATAGTTTTTTTATTTATTTGTGCTTGTTTGTTTTCTTTTTTTGATATATAAAATGAATATATATTTTAATTTGTTTTATATTATTGGGTTGTATCATATGCTTTTAGTTTATATCTCATTCAATTTGATTATACATACTAAGCAATTATTAAATTGTTATTTAAGGAAATTTACTACTATTTCAAATAAATCTATCAAATCCTACATTAAATTTACCATTAAATAAATAAATTTACTACTATTCAAGCAAACAAATATACAAATAATTTTTTTGATAAACAAATCCAATCTTCCATCATTTGACAACAAATCTACCACCACTAGAAAAATAAATCTACCATTAATGAAAATCTACCAAATGAAAATCTACAAATAACTCTACCATCATTGGTGGAATTACGTCGAACAGTTGGTGGGCATATTTCTTGAATCATCATATCAACTAAAAACACGAGCAAATGGGCCAAAGATAGAATATCTTGTGTGGAAGGACGATGGAATACATCTGCTGGAAAGCAGCAGCAGAGTAGATATGGTGAATTTTGACGCCTTTCACCCGAAATTCAGTCCTTGCAAAAAATAATAATTTATTACCGGAATATGTCTCCTACAAAATAAGAAGACACGAAGGAGAAGAAAAGAAGAAAACAAAACGGAGAAGACGAACAGATAAAGGAGAATGAAGATACCTTACCCACTTCTGGCTGGAATCTATGGCCTTAAGACTGGAACAGTTACACAATCTCGTTGGAGAAGAAGACAGCTTCGAAATCGGAACCACAATCGCCGCAGAGATTTGAGAGGTTTTTTTAAAGAGACACAATTTCTTTTTTAATTTTTTGTTCATTATATTGATAAATATAAAAAAAAGCAATTCTAAAATTTAAATATAATGACATTTTTGTTATAAAAACGAAAACATGAATTTTAATGTCTTTAATCAATTTATTAAAGTTAATTTAGTTTTTAAATTTGGGGCAGAATTATTCTAGTAAAGAGGCAACTTTTGAAGTTTGTTCTAGTAATTATCTCAAGACTATGTTACAAGTGTGACATAAGAATTCATATTAATAGAACCAACAAATTTCAATTTATATTTTTTTATGAACTTTTTACAAAATTGTTTTTGTTCTGGAAGTACAAACAATTCATGAAGCAAAATGCTGGGTAACAAATTCCCAAATGGGATCCGGACACAATACACCAGCTTTTTCAAACCAACCAAACAACTAAACAGCATAGATTTAAGACTGAACAACAGTCAACAGAGATATTCAAACGGGTTTGAAAGTGTGAAACCCCCACACCCCACCACCTAATCGAGTATTTGACGCCAGTCCACTTGTACATTTTGGTTTGAAATTGAACGAGTATTTGACGCCAGTCCACTTGTACATTTTGCTTTGAACTAAATAAAACCTGAAGTAAATTTGCAAAGTAGTCGTTGTCGGTGCTTCTAGTCTTGGTATAGTAGTCCACTTCCCCCCTGCTGCTACTCTCGGTATCAAAGTAGTCCACTTCCCTGCTGCTAGCTTCTTCCGTCAAGATCTGTACACCACACCCAATGATCTTGTCATCGTTGTTAGCGCAGCTGAACTCAAATGTAATCTCGCTCGTACCCACACCAACTTCACCACCACGAAATATAAACAGATGTTCCGATAGAGGAGGCAGATCATATGAAATCCGTACAGATCTCCTAAATTCGGTTGTAACATCTCCTTTGCTTCTTAGTCTACAATCTATTTCAAAAAATCGACGCCGCTTAATTGGCAAAAGCAGAAGGCAAGCCTTAAATCTTGAGGAAGCAGAGAAAGTCCCTTCACCACCCGGAGCCAGAGGGATGTTTATGGATTTTCCTGTGGCTTTGTGAGTGAACTCTGCAGGGACTTCTTTACCTGGTAAGCATATATACTCGCGAACCGATTGTTGTATGATTCCTCTTCTTGCTTCTTCGTCTGTCAATCCACACCTTTCCAAAGTGCTTTGGTTCTGGATAACACTGGCGCTGGCTCCAAGCCCTTTTTATAATTTTCTTCAGTTTGAAACATCTCCTCTTAATATGGCCCGTTTTGTGACAAAAGAAACATGCTCGTTTCTTCCTCCCACCACTGATTGGCTTGACCTTTGTCTCTTGTTTCAGACACATGGTCTCTTCTTTTGATTCTCGAGTGACAGATTTTTCTATAACCTGGGGCTTTTCAGCACACTCCTTTGAAGGTTCACTCACAGATGACTTTCCAGCACACTCCTTTGACAGTTCACTCACAGATGTTCCTCCATAAACAAAACCTGGAATTGGACCAGCTTGTGTCGTGGGACGGTCTATCAGAACTCCTCCTGAATATCCCAAACCCCAATTCTTCTTCGGAGGTTGTCCAGCACACAGAATCTTGTCCAGAGACTCAGCTCCAGTGTTGAGCATCCTGATCTTTTTATGATTCTCAACCAACTGACTTTGAAGATCTCTTGCCTTCTCCTTTTCAAGACTCACAACCTCCCTCAGATTGTCGAGTTTATCTTCAAGAACCTTCCTTCTTTCTTGCTCTTTAGCTAACTCATCCTTCAGGTCCAAGTCCACTTCACCCTTCAAGTCGATTGACTTGTCAGATTCATCAGCTGATAGAGGCGTTCGTTCCATTTCAAAGATATTGAGCTGTGCCTTCAACAGTGCCTTTTCTTTTACTAACTGAAGATTTTCTGTACTCAACTTCACCCAGTTGTCTTACAGTTTGCGGTATTCTGTCTTGGGATCTATGTCATCCTCTTCTGATTCAGACTCCGAATCTGTAAGTGCAGATTGAGATTTCTTCTCATCTTGAACCGTTAATGCCATAAAGTTAAACATAAGATTCTCGGTTTATAGTTCCTCCTCCTCATCAGTGTCAGAGTCTTTGAACACGATCATGGACTTGTCCTTACTTTTCAGATTGTTAGGACATTCGGCTCTGGTGTGTCCGAAACCTTTGCACTCTCCACACTTCAGTTCTTTCCTCTTAGTCAAAGGACATTCACTCTTGAAGTGGCCGAAACCTTCACACTCATGGCACTGCAGGTCTCGTTTCTTTCCAGGACGGTCACTTTCGGTCTTCTTGTAATTTCCTCGATCCGAGTCTGCTCTTTGAACCTTGGTGAATCGATTTTGCCCCTTTTCAACTCTTTTGAGCATCTTGTTGAAGTTCTTAGCAAGAAGACTTAGGTTTTCTTCCACCTGCATCATCCTTTTATCGTCATCAGTAACTGCGAAAGCAATACCCTTCTGACCACTCTTTTGATCATCTGTTGCCTCCATTTCCTCTGCCTTAAGTAGACCAACAAGTTTGTCAAACTTCAGGTTGTCTGTATCCATAGAATACTTCACAACAGTTTTGTGAGCTGCAAATTTCGGAGGTAGACATCTAAGCAACTTCTTGACCAATTTCTTGTCCTTGTATGTTTTCCCAAGGACAGTAGCCTCATTCGCAATAGTGCTCAGCTTGGTGGTGAAACTAGCAATTGACTCATCCGCACTCATTTTGAGGTTCTCGAATTCAGACGCCAAATGATCAATTCGAGTCCTCTTAACACTCGTATCGCCTTCAAAATGATTCACCAGAGTATCCCAGGCTTCTTTTGCTGAATCACACCCTTGGATGATCCCAAATTCGTCCAGATCAACAGCAACAAAGATAGCAGAAATAGCCTTAGAGTTAAACTTTGAAAGGTTTTTTTCAGTCTCAGTCCAGGTGTTCTTGGGTTTTTGAATCAGGATTTTCTTCCCATTCTCATCCTCAGATACAACAGTTGGGTACTCCCATCCTTGTTCCACAGCGGTCCAAGCGTCCTCGTTAATAGCCCTGATATGATGTCGCATACGAGCTTTCCAATGACCAAAGTTCCCTGCACGAAGTATCAGTGGCTTATGCACAACAATCAACTTCTTGGAGGTCTCCATGATATCCACAGTCACCACAAAATCTAAACCTGATATAGTTCCACTGATCTAGATAGGCAACCCGCTCTGATACCAAATGAAAAGGATATAACACAGAGACTATATGTTGAACACACTGATTTTGCAAAACACATTTTTGCCTCTTATTAGAAATCACTTAGACAATCACAAATGATCTGTCTAATCAGTTTTACACGACCTTGCACAGCAACTCGACACTGACCAATTCCTAATCTACCCAACCTAACACAACAACAGTTGTGTAACTAGATTACAATCACTCACCAAGAACCTCACGTTTCACTCAGCTTCTTGTGAATATTGCTCTCTCAATACTTGCTCAGGACGGCTAACCCTACTGAGCCCCTTTCACTTAGGATTTATACCCTTTTGTCTCGAGTATATCTCTTTTCCGTTTTCTGTTAAGATTCTGATCTTCCTTTCTTGTTATGAGGATCTTCTTCCTTTCCTTGGATCAGTGGTGCCACGTTAGCATTCATCCTGCATCCTATGTGTCACTTGCAAACTTGTGTTATTCCCGCTCTTCCATGTGTAACACATTCCTTGTGGAGTCACGACTCTTACACTGTACACCACACCCAATGATCTTGGCATCGTTGTCATCGCAGCTGAACTCAAATGTAATCTCGCTCGTACCCACACCAATTTCACCACCACGAAATATAAACAGATGTTTCGATAGAGGAGGCAGATCATAATACCATACAGATCTCCGAAATTTGGTTGTAACATCTCCTTTGCTTCTTAGTCTACAAACTATACTAATAAATCGACGCCGCTTAATTGGCGAAAGCAGAAGGCAAGCCTTAAATCTTGAGGAAGCAGAGAAAGTCCCTTCACCACCCGGAGCCAGAGGGATGTTTATGGATTTTCCTGTGGCTTTGTGAGTGAACTCTGCAGGGACTTCTTTACCTGGTAAGCATATATAATCGCGAACCGATTGTTGTATGATTCCTCTTCTTGCTTCTTCATCCAGGTTCAAACAGTTGTAGAACGTGAGTGCCTCGACTGGTTTGTGGAGAGGGCAACATACTTTCTTCATAAATACACAATTGTTTGCGTTTAGGGACACGAGCGAAGGGGGAAGAGCCTGAATTGACTCGAGCTTTGTGCAGTTCTCGACGACGAGCTTCACTAGATGCTGGAGACCTATGATGCAATCTGGAATCTTCTTTATATCACTGTTGGTTAGGTCTAGCGAGGTAACACTTAGCGGGACATGTGTTAATCTCTCAAGGCTTCTGCTGCCTATCGCAAGCTTCTCACAACGAGACCAACGTCCAACAATTGATGCAGGGACGTCTTTTATCTGTGTGTTTCTCGCGTGGAGAGTCTTGATGTTGCTCGAGATATCTGGAAAACTTCTCAACTGCGAGCAGTTACTCATGTCGACTTCCTCAAGAGATGCTAAGTTGATGTTGGTGGGAATAACTCGTAGCTTTTCGCAGCATCTCATAAGCAACTTCTTCAGTTTGTGTAGATTCCTAATAGAGGAGGGAAGCTCCACCAAACTTGAGCAAAACGTAAGTGACAGTGTCTCAAGATTAGTAGCATTCGAAAGATCTGGGATTTCTTTCAACCTATCGGAATGGTCCAACTTTATGTTCTTGAGTTTTGCAAGGGGCTGCATGTTAATACACAACAAGTGAGATATATCAATCTTATTTAGGTTGAATCAATATTGCTTTAAAGAATATCAAATAACCAACCTGGATTCCTCCCCAGAGCTTCTTGAGATTACTGAATTGCATATTGAGCTCGACGAGACGATCTGGCTGAAAGCTTGCAGGAAGACTTTTACTCGGGTAGTAATCCCACTTTAGTAACCTTAGACGAGGTAGATATTCCAAGTCCTCTTTTATGTGTAGGAAGCTACCACCCAATCGTTGGTAAATTCTTAAGAATTGGAGATTGTGCATTCCTTCAAAGGCTCGCTTGCTTATATAGAGCTTGTCGATATAGGTCGTATCTAATGTTATACCTATGAGAGATGAAGTACCCTACCAAATAATACAAAAGAGAAAACTGATGAAATTGTTATCACAGAAAAGAAACACTAGAGAATATACATTCATATTTGTGAGAACTTACTGTTTCATTTTCCAGTACATCACGAATCTCTTCGGCTTCTACTAAAAACTGACGCTTCCCAGGCTCGTCAGACTGTTGAACAACTACTTGCCTACCCAACTGTTGTAGTAGAGAGTGCATCACTATCTGTCTATAATGAGAGATATGCACCAGAGACTTTTCAGTTAAGGTCTTCAACCCACTTGGAACATCGATGTTACTGTTATTAGCGAGCATGTCTGCCACATGATCAACATCTTCATGGAAGAAAAAGAAGCATGCAATGTGGAGAAACAGAGCTTGATCTTTCTTCGACAATCTGTCATATCCCACTCGTAACACATCCTCAATTTTTCTGTCAAGACTTTTTTCCATGTTAGATAGCTCAATTTCCCACTCGTTCTTGCTCTCCCCACGCAAAGACGAACCCACAACAGAAAGGCCTAATGGAAGATTGCTACAAAACTTTACTACTCTATTTGCAAGCTCTTCAAAACCATCTCGTACAGAACTTTGTTTGAAAGCAGATAAAGAAAAGATCTCAAGAGCCTCGTTTTTGGATGGGAAATCCACATGGTAGATATCTTGGATCCCATGTGCTTTCAAAATCTTTTTATCTTCTGTGGTCACGATGATCCGACTTCCATGACCGAACCAAGAAGGTTCTCTAGCTAAAGCCTCTAGTTTCTCTAGATCATCTACATCATCAAGAATGATAAGCACTCTTTGATTTTGTAGCCATTCTTTTATCCCACCGAAATGATGTACCCTCATATCCCTCTGGTTCAAAATCTTGGATAGAAGTTGGTTTTGCAAACACAGCTTGGAATCATAATCATCAACACCAATCATGCTCCTAAAACTTCCTCCTCTAAGGTTCCCCATAAAACATCTAAGTCGATAATCGCTAGACAGTAGATTGTATAAAGCTCTAGCAATGGTAGTCTTACCAATTCCGGCAGGACCCCAAATTCCAATCATCTTCACATCATCGCTCTCCAGGCATAACATCGAGTTCAGATTTGTCAAGTGAGCTTCAAGTCCGACCATCCCGTCAAAATCCCTGAAAGGTGTAACATTCAGTTTGTTCGAAACATCTCTAGCAATCTTTTGGATCATCTCTGCTTCGTTAGGCCTACCAAAAAAAAAAAAAAACAAAATCGTGTTTGAGAGGTCTAAGTTTACGAAAGCTTCACCATTTCTTGTGAAAGATAAAAAGAAACAATTCATACCAATTGAGAGAATGTTCTCCTTCGATGTTTGCGACATCAGTCAAAGCTTTGCTCCATCTCTGCTTCACTTCCTCTGTTTTTCCTTGGCAAGTTTTCATGAAAGCGTTCCCGAAATCTCCCTTCTGCTTCCGTACACTGGACGGATCAACATCGTAAAAAATCGTCATCACGATCAGCCCCGAAGCTTCTTTGCACTTCAAGATCTCGACCAATTCATCTAAGCACCAGCTCGAAGAAGCGTAGTTCGTCGAGAACAGAACGATCGAGACTCTGGATTCTCTAATCGCTTTCACGAGCTCAGGTCCGATCGAATTGCCTCTCTCGATCTCCTGATCCTTGAAAGTCGTGATCCCTTTGATTTCAAAGTAATTGTGTAAATGACTGAGAAACCTTTTACGGACATCTGCGCCGTGGAAGCTCGGGAAGACATGGTATCTTCTGATCTGAGTCGAAGAAGAAGAAGCCATGAGAGAAAAGAGAGATCGAAGAAGATAAGCTATCTATGGAGGAGAGTAAGGAGAAAAAGAGTTTGAAGAAAGAATCACAATCGTATGGCCGAGGAAACAAGTCCACTGTTTATATATTGAAACAAAAACGCGTAAAGAAGAGGAGGAAAATTCAAAGTAATTTGTATGTAAGTGTACCGGAAATTTACAAGCATGCTTCCTCGACGACTCATAAAAAACCGTGTTTCCTTATGGTCGTCGAGGACCACTGGCTTCCCCTCTGTTTTGACTGGTAAATCAGGATTTGACTTTGTCAAAAGCTCAGACATTTTTCGGTGAAAAAGATGTGAGATAATGAAAACCCTGACAGAAGATGAGCCAGATCCTCTCTGTTTTAGAATGTTGGCCTTTCAAATTTCAAAGAAACCTGTACTCAGAAAAATACACGTAGAAGAAGAGAAATTTTCAAAAGGAATATTTGAATGTAACTGTACAGGAAAATACAAACAGCATGTTTCCACCAAAGTCTATGAGGAACACTCTGTTTCAGGATACACATTTTCTCTACAATCCTGTTACAAGAGCTGCTCTTATCTTTTTTTCTACCATTAAAGGCATTCACTTTGTAAACAACCCACTAATAAGAACACTAACAAAAGACTCATACAACATGACTATTATAGGGTTGAAAGCTTTTATAATCCCTGAGTAGATGATGAAGCACGGAAATGCTTGTTCCCGTGCTCACCCGCCAGATGCTCTGAAGCCGGTCTCTTTGGTCTCAACTGCAAATGACAAAATTTGACCCACAAAAAACAGAGTTTAACACTTGTTCTATATCTCACACGGTAAAACAAATTTCTTCCTAAGAAACTAGCTTTGTTATGAACTACGAGGAGGATGAACGATTCAAATAAATAAAAAAAATTAAGAAACTTTGAGGATTGAATCTCTATCACCTTTTCTTCAGCTCGTTGATAGAAGCTGCGTATAAGTATGTTTTTGACTTCGGTAGTTATCACTGCCACAAAAAATCAACGGAATAAAGAGATGAAATCTAGAAAATCAGCAATGAGCTATCCATAAAACTCAAGACTATATTGTATTTGATTAGCACCCATTTGTCACGAGTTCAAATCTCCGAGTCTATTCTAAGAAGTGAATCATGTGAAAGATAGTTCTTCATAATCAGATAACTCACTTAATACAAGTTCAGGATCAGTTTCTGGCCAACATCACAAGTTCAAGGCCACATGTAGACTATATATAACGTAGTTACTGAAGAAGGCAAGACCAAAAAAAAGGTGACTTTTTTATTTTACCTTGATCTGGTGGTGGTAGTGTACGGTTGTGAGTAGGATGATAAGTAGTTGGAACCATCCTCTGTTTCAAAAAAAAAAAACATTGAACAAAAACTCAAAATCTTCGATAACAGATATTAAAAAAAATTCCTAATCTTTAAGCTCTTTTAAATTCAACTGTTATATGCAATAAAAATGAAAACTTTTCATCTGATATGAGATAACAGAATTAAGTAATTAAACAGCTAATTAAGGCCAGTGGAAACAGAATTCTGATTCAGAAATCAAATCTGGTGAGAAAAAAAAATTGCTACTTTCTTGGTTTGATGGTTTCTCACAGGATCCAACATGATCAAAATTGGATCAGATTCCAGATTAAGGAAACTGAGACTCAATCCACAATTTTCAGGAAAACTAATTAAATCGAACTCAGATCCGATTCTACCCAAATTCACCGAAAAAATGAGAGTGTTTGACTGAAAATAGAGGGAAGAACATACAGAGGGATTAGAAGGATCGGAGGGACGATGTTGACTGAAATTGTGAGGATCAAAGGAAGGCAAATCACCCAGAATCGACGCCATTTCGAATTTGCGGATGTTTCCTTCTCTTCTTCGCCTTCGGTGATGTTTCAGAGAGAAGAAAGACAAAAATAAAATAAAATGGGCTAGTGGGCTGGGCTCACTCTAGAACAACTTTTACCGCCTCTTTATTTTCTTACCATTCTCTTTTACCTAGTATATTATTAACGACAGTATTCCACAATTATTTACCATCTTTTATTTACCACTTGAAAAAACTTTGACTACTTTTATGTCACCAAGACCTTGAACATTTTCTAGAGCCTTTGAATTAATCCAATCAATAACTAGCTTTCTTTTTTCACAGCTAAAATATTTTCTCTCCTTCTCTTTTGGCTGTAGAAAGCATATTTTTCTAAAGCACATAATTTTGAGCTCTCACTCAATTTCTCTTTCATTTCTCTCTTCTCCGAGCATCACTTATATATACAGTCAAGCTTTTATTTATGAAAATCAGAACCAAAGCTACGGCAACAAAAAAATCCGAAAGCTTAAAGTCTACAGCAAAAAACATAGAGCTTCCAGCCTTCACTAACCAATCAGGGCGTAGATCTCTTCTTCTTCAATTTTTTTTGCTAGAGGAATATCACTTCTTTATCTCATCTTCTTAAGATGCAGCAAGACCAAACATTTTCATTAACCACCTACTTTATTCGGAATATATGATATCCATATTATATATCATGTGAAGTTTGACCTTGCATCTATGGATATTGGAATAAAACTAAAGAATATCATAAATATTAATTGTATAATGTAATAGGATTTAATGGGCATATGTCCTATATTAACTACTACTCGATTTTCCTGTTCTTGAGAAAAAGGGGGAAACAAACGCATGCACGCATTATCGCAATTATAAAGATATAAAAGCTTATATATAGTGAGGATTTAGTTACTAATAAACACAGGCCTGGATAAACATATAAGTTCATTTATAAAGTTCGTGTATTGGTCATGGGAAACTTATACGTGTTTATAGAGTAGAAGGAGGTTAATCAATTTAGGAGTCAAATGAGATTCTTACCCACTACAACCATAATTATATGATTAAGTTGAGTTAGTCGTTTATCCGTATTTAGAGCCACGCCACTTCATTTCCATGAAATACATAAATACAACTAATTATTTGCTATAAATTTTTATTTTTAACGCGCGTCATTTTGATAGTTTATCGTTTTTGGGCACCATGAATATTAAGGTGTGTTATTTTTGTATTCATTCCTCAATTAATTTTCAGATTAAACTCATCAAAATTCTTGCATAAATCACGGCATAATATTGAATGCAATAAAGACATAGTATTGAATTCAACAGATCCGAATAAAATAGGTGATTTGATCCAAATGAATGAACCGTACACATGTTTCTAGAATCTTCGTTTGTGTTGGATATAATCATATAAATCATTCTACCCACCAATTGATTTGAAACCATATTATAAGTTTATAACAGTGAGGTTTTGCTTACGATGCTTATGGTGAATGTAGGCTTAATTATCTTGCAACTAATATTTATATATATATATATATATATATATAAATATATTTTTTTAATTTGCCTTAATTAGCCTTATGCATGCATGTACTCTAAATTCTTCGTACACATTGCATGCCTGTGTGACCCTTGAATAAAAGGTTTATTTGATTGAACGGTTTACTAGTGTGGTACGAGTTAGGAATAAAGTATAATTGGATCATGCGTACTGATATTTTTTTTAGTCACATTTTTAGTAGCACTTTAATTATCGGCAAAAATAATTGTAAGAAGTACAATTTAATGATTTTCTTATTATTCTAATTTCTCAAGTCTCAAATATACCATGGGTACTTAGATCGAGTGATATTATCTACACAAAGGGAAGAAAAAAAACGAGTGGACATATGTTATCCCAATAGAATCTCCCATATCTAAAACGGAGAAGAAAAAAAGAGATAGGAAAAAAGGAGGGAGATAATAAATTAAAGTTTAATAACACATGCAAGGAACTAAATGGAAGTAAAAGGCAGTTGAACAGAAAATTAGGTGAACTTAGTTGGCCCCAATGCCCTTTTTACTCTTTACTTCTTCTTCACAATCTAACATTACGCATCATCTATACATATAGCTCGGAAGAGAGAGAGAGAGAGAGACTTATAGAACAATATGGAAAGACAAGACATAAATTCTATGTTAAGCCTAGATGTCGAAAACAGCAACACCAGTTATACCACCTTCTCTTCCTTTGTTGATAAAACCCTAATGATGATGCCTCCGTTAACATATTCCAACGAAGTATTAGAGCCTTCTTCTTCTCCTTTTTCTTGGTATCCAACGAGCCTCCATGTGCATGCGCCACCACCTGAGAATGATCAAAAGGGAGAGAAAGGGAAGAAGAAAGACAAAGAGAAGAGATCGAGGAAAGTTCCAAGGATTGCGTTTCAAACGAGAAGCGATGATGATGTTCTTGATGATGGCTATCGTTGGCGAAAATACGGTCAGAAATCTGTCAAGAACAATGCTCATCCAAGGTACGCTTACACATTTACATCCACGTATTAGTCTATATATATATATATATATATATATATATATATATATATATTTCTGATTATGTGACATCATATTAAAGTATATTTCCAAATACGGAATCGACCAGCACATTTCGTAGCTAAAAAACATTAGCTTAACAACCGGCACGATCTAGTTTTATGTTTAACATTAAACGGTACTTATATAAAAGTACCTTATAATTAGTTCAAATCAGCCAACTTCTTAAGGTAGTGTATATTGGCTTACAAATTAATTTTATCAAAGATACATAGCTTTATAACTCTGTAGAATCATGTAAATATATTATCGTAACTCTATTGAAAATCCAGAGGTAATATTGATGAATTTATGGGTCTAATGAATAATTTATAACTAAAGTCTAACATAAGAAAATGTTGATTAATTTTACAAAAGACTAAGAATTATTTTTTATATGAAATCAAAAAAAAAAAAAAAAACTACAAAAACTTAGTAGTGTTTCACAAAATGCAGGAGCTATTACAGATGTACGTACCACACATGCAACGTGAAGAAACAAGTGCAGAGATTAGCAAAAGACCCGAACGTCGTCGTAACGACTTACGAAGGCATTCATAACCATCCTTGCGAGAAGCTCATGGAGACTCTCAATCCTCTGCTCAGGCAACTTCAGTTCCTCTCCAGCTTCTCTAATCTCTGATTAATTAATACGTACTGGTGTAATTATTTAATTTACAGCTGAGGTTTTAATCATCCCATCCACGGACCTACATCTCCCAAGTCACAAGTGTATAGAAACAGATTTGAATCCAAACGTAACAATTATGATTATCTTGTTTACATCTGATGATTTTTTTTTTCTGGTCTGAGTTTGGGAAGATTTGTTTAATTTGAATTAGCTTCGACTAGGCATGTCAACTACTAACGTTAAAATCTGGATATTAAACTCTTATCCTCCAGCAAGTCTTATCTTTGAGGGTGAGTTACGAACAAATCAATGTATATTCTCAAGCAAAGTAAAAGATGATCTTCACTATGATTTATAATCTATCAGTAGAGTAGTCTATATCTTGTTGTGATGTTTCCTAATAAATAAATACTAGGTGATTACCTCTATTATGTGCAGAATAAATATTAACCATAATTTTTTTTTTCAAATATGTAAATACAATTATAAAAATGTTAGCTGATATTTATAATTACAAATATATTTTTTTGCCGTCTAATTGATTTTATTGAGAAAACAGTTTACAATCATTGTTTACAATCGTTGTCTACAAGAACTCTTAAAAATGTAGGAAACATATGATAAATAGAAGATGGGAAGTAATGGCAGTTCCAGCAAGTAAGTCAGCGCATGAATTGGCTGAGCGTTTGCGGAAAGTGAACTTGACTTCATCAAACATGCATGTGTTTCAAATTGTGTATGGTTGAGAGATAGTGTTGCAGCTTGAGATTCACTTTGTAATTGTTGATAGTTCTTGTTAGATTGAGGTTGTCTCCTTCGAATTCGACTTTACGGTAACCAAGACCCCATGAGTTTTGCATGGCCCAAATTAGAGTATACATTCAGCTTCTTCTGGGCTACACCGACCTTGGAATTTCCCCATACCACTTTCCAAGAAGGTGCCATTGCCGTTTCTGATGATCCATCCTAGTCCTGAATCTCGTGCACCTTCATGGTGAGAAGCGTCATAATTGCATTTTATCATATCACGAGAAAGGGGTCGCCATCTATCGTGATGCCCTGATGTAGAAAATATGTTAGCAGAAATCGAAGAGCCTGTAGAACTTGCACTAATCCATTCTTTAACATCATCAATGGCTCTTTTCAATGTTTCTTCTTTATCAATGAGATTTTGTCGAAAACCAAATCATTACGGGTTTCCAAAGGCGCCACATGATCCAAAACGGAAGATGTCTATTTTCATCAATGATCTGAATGTGAGAATGTAGTGTGAATAAGAATCTGATTATCCAATTACAAATATAATTACAAATATTTGTTTATATTTACAATATATGTACTAGTTATGCAATTATAAATAATATTTAAAATTTTATTTATTTTGTAATACAATTGCATAAATGTTAGATAATTATTATTTTATAATTAATTTTAATAGTATTTTTTATATGAATAAAAATTTATTTTAAATATAATAAATTAGATTAATACGTTCTATTTAACCGGTCTAACATTAAACTTAGATTTTTTTTATAAAAAAAAAATTGACTTATAATATGTATAAAAATATTTAGATTTTCTTATTATTAAATTGATAATGTGATTTTTTTAAACAAAATAAAGATCAAAGAAAGATGAAATAAGAAATATAATATTTAGTAATATAAGTAATATTATGTACTAAATTTTATAAATATGTTGATAAGAAATAGAAAGAGAGAATATCTTTACAAATTAAATGTTTGAGTATTAAATATATAATTTATATATACTAATCTTTAACCAAATTAATGTTATTGATATTTGATGTAATTAGTTTAGTAAATTGAGTCTACTTTCAAAAAAAATCTGAGAAATTCTCTAAGATTGACACCTCAGCATGGCACTCATATAAATAATACATGAGACAAACGTTTTTTAAGTGTCTTTGTCAATTAATAATATAAGATACTTTATTAATGAGCTAGTGATTAACGTGCATAACATGTGATTCAGTTTATTTATATGGTTATGAATTACGCAAAGATTACATTGATAGTCAGAGATTGTAAAGGTAAACGAATGTTGAAAGATGCATGTAGCCACAGTTTTGTCCCATCAAGAAGTGCATTGGCATCGTTGGCAGCTTCGGTTGAGTGATACGCTGGCGTAGCATATCGATATGAAACCTAGCTCAACTGTGAGACTCTGGTAAGAATTTCAAAGGAACAGCTTCTTGTTTGTTAAAATCACGAGAATTTTAAAAACAAGGTAAGAACAAAAGCTCTTTATTATAATTCAATCAACTCTGCCTTCAAAAGAAGGAGTACAACGCCTTTATATAGGCAAATGTCAATGCAGAATAAAAAACGAAAAAAGGAAAGAGTCTAAAAACCAAATTCAGTTTGAAATAGGAAAAAACTAACAAAAGGAAAAAACACCATAAAAATATATATGTTGTTTGATGAAGCTTCTAAGATGATGCTGCATCAGGTCCCTCCGGGTTTGAAAGATTCGACCTTGAATTGTGTAAGGACTCTGTAGAACAAAACGCGATAAATACTTGACATTGAAAACATTAGAGGTGTTAATGTCGTCGGGAAGTTGAAGACGATAAGCATTATCATTGATGCGCTCGAGAACCTTCAAAGGACCAATTTTCTTTACTTTGAGTTTATTATAAGTACGAGCAGGCATATGATCCTTTTTTTAAATACCGCCCAAACTTGATCACCAACGTCAAAAACCAGTCTACGACGATGTGAATCAGCAGTGTTCTTATACTTCAAAGCTGAAGCTTCTAAATTTGCTTTTGTGTCTGCGTGAACTGTTGCAATATTGTCAACAAAGGCTGCTGGATCACCATGAAGGCGAGTTCGATCTGGGAGAGTAGACAAGTCACACAGCCCTCGGGAATCATTTCATAAATGACTTGAAAAGGACTAAAACCAAAACTCCGGTTTTGTGAATGGTTGTGGGCAAACTCGGCCTGCGGTAACTTAGAATCCCACGATCTAATTGAATCCCCATCCAAACAACGTAGTAGATTCCCCAATGAATGGTTAGTGACTTCTGTTTGACCGTCTATTTGAAGATGATAGGCAGAACTCATATTAAGACTTGTGTCCAACATCTTCCACAATGATTATACATGACTTTCATTGTGTAACTCAGAGATAAGTTTCAGACGGAGGCTGCAATCCGGAATGCACATACGTGTTCCTCGAAAGAGAAAATTATCATGAACCGTATAATCAGGAGAATGACCAGCATTAGCATCTTGAAAAACAGGTCCAAAGAACGCATCAATGGCGTACAAATCAGCAAATGTACAAAATCCCAGAACAGAGACGTGTAATACCGCAAGTGCAGAATGACGACGACTTAGAGCATCCACCACGCGATTAGAAGAATCAGAAGTATGCTTAATAACAAAATTAAATTTTTGTAAATAAGCAATCCAAGAAGCAGGGCGAGAGGATACCCTATCTTGACTGTGAAGATGTTTCAAAGCATCATGGTCAGTATAAAGGACAAATTCTTTATGAAACAAATAATGCCTCCAATGTTTCATTGCTTGAACGATTGCATAAAAATTCACATCATAAGTGTTGTATCGTGATCTTGCACCAGCTAACTTCTCGCTAAAGAAAGCAATGGGTCAATGACCTTGACTTTAAACTGAACCAATGCCAGATTTCGATGCTCGGTTGAAATCTGGAAGAACCAGAATCGACGCAGAGCTAAGCTTGTCTTTGATCAAAGAAAATGCCACATCAGCTTCTTTCGTCCAACTTAAAGAACCCTCACTGATGTAATTTGTAATTGGTGCCATCACACTATTAAATTGAGGAACAAAACGCTGGTAAAAATATGCTAGACCATGAAAACTCCTTGTTTCAGAAAGCGTTGTAGGTTCTGGCCATGACTGAATTGCAGAGACTTTATTAGGATCAACTGCCAATCCTTTAGCTGAGACGACATATCAAAGAAAGTGTACCTTTGGAGAACAGAACTCACACTTCTTAAGAGTTGCAAACAATTTTTCTCGTTGAAGCATGAAAAGAACTTCACGCAAATGGCGAAGATGATTGTCCAATGACAGACTTAAAAACCAAAATATACAACCACAAAATTGCCAATAAAAGGACGGAGGACTTGATTCATGACTCGCATGAACGTACTAGGTGCATTAGACAATCCAAACGGCATAACGAGCCACTGAAAAAGGCCTTCACACGTCTTGAATGCTGTCTTCCACTCGTCTCTAGGGCGTATCCGAATCTAATGGTAACCACTTTTAAGGTCCAATTTGGAGAATATCGTTGATGTACCAATTTGATCAAGCAAGCTCTCACGCAAGAATCCTTTAGTAACCAGATCTTCGACTTGTTTCTGAAGTTCTTCGTGTTCACTAGGACTCATCTGATAATGTGGTTTGTTGGATAGAGTACCATCAGGAACAAAGTCAATGCGATATTGAATATCTTGCAATGGTGGTAACCCAGTTGGAAGATCGTTAGGAAAGACATCCGCAAAGTCTTAAAGAAGTTCGATGAACTCAGCAAGTGCATTGTGGGGCACAGACAGTGTCGCTGGAGATGCTAAGAGGACAAATACTCTTCCTTCCTCATGCATTTCAACCTCAAACGGTGCTCGCTGAAGTAGTAACGTTGGAAACATGGATTGGTCCAACTTTTGTGGTAGTGACGGTTGCAATGTAAAACTGCGATTTTGATGCTTAAACTATAGGTGTATAGAAATCCATCATGTAGAACTTTGCGATCAAACTCCCAAAGACGTCCAAGAAAATTTATAAGGTGCAGGATGTAGTTCCTCCTTAAGGCCGAGCTTTTGCACAACCGTTTCAGCAATAACGTTCTCTTTTTTTTTTTTTTTTTTTTTGAATAAATAGCAATAACGTTCTCAGAGCTTTCAGAATCAATAATTAGGGAGCAAACTTTCCCCTGAATTGTGCATCGAGAATTAAATAGATTATTTCGTTGAAGAAAGTCAATCGAGATACACGGTGCCAAACAAGACCTGTGTAACATCAGAAGTGGACCAGAATCTGCTTCAAGACATTCAGGATCTTCTGCTTCATTGTTATAATAAATGACCTCTACATCACTTCATGCCGTATCAAGCAGCAAACACCGACGATTTCTTGTTGAACAACTTAATTGCCGATGTCCTAATTCTCCATCCACAAGAGAAACAATGAAGAGTGCTTTGTCTAATTGGGCGAGCTGTACCCACAGGTACCATTGCAGTTATCGGGTTCAGTGTCGTCAATTCAGTAGTAGTTGGAGGCGGAGCAGTGGAACGAGTAGAACGAGAAGTTACCTTTAGTTTGTGCTTCGATGGTAATAACCGGTTGATGAGCTTGTGCCAGAGTCAGAGGATTAAACAGATTGAGGGTGTGTTGGATATTCTGACGTAATCCACAAACAAATTGTGCAATGATCTGCTTCTCAGAATCTTGTAGATTAATTCTATTGGCCATTAAAAAAAATTCAGTCGAATATTCATCAACAGAACGACTTCCTTGTCGCAAGTTCTGAAATTTTTGAAACAAAATTTGCTCATAGTTAAACGGCAGAAAACTCTTCTTTAATTTTCTGCAACTTTGTCCAAGAAACAATTTTCTGTTTTCCTGCATGAGCATGAGACTTCTTAAGCTGCGACCACCAAGCAACAGCTCGTCCTTTAAAACGAGTTGCGATTCGGGACACATCGATCCAAAGGCACTCCTTTAAATTCTAAAACTTCTTCCACTGTAACAATCCAATCAGGCAAATCCTCTGCAGAACCAAAATATTCTAGAATCTATTATATTAAAATATAAACACTTTTAGTGCTTGCATTTAAACACTCTCAAAGTTTTATTTAAAAACAATTATTTGAAAACTGTTTTAAAATTATCCTATTTTGTTGCGATACTATTTTTTAAAATACATTTTCTTTTATATAAAAAAAGTAATTCCGAAAATTACATATCAATTTAGATAATTAAAGATTTTCTTAACATAAGTTATATTTAATTTAAAATTTAAAATATTTTAAAAAACTGCAGTTAAGTGTAAGTCTAAAAAGTTAAATTACTTTAAACTTCTTTAAATATAGTTTAGATTTAATTTAACATTTGAAATTTAAAAAATATTTTTTTAATAAACATATGATTAGCAAATATATTATTGTGATTGATAAATATTTATATTATACGGTAATTTGATGGGACATGTTAGGTTTTTTCATAATTGTGGTTTTATACGGGTTAAGTTATCAAAACATGCAATATATTAAGTTAAAAATATTTCAAAATTAGTAAATATGTTATTATATAATAATATGAAATTATGTTTTTTATAACCACAATCCTTTTCGGATTAATAGAATGAATGAATTAAAATTATTTTTTTAATAATTATCTTTCTTCGATTATTAGAATGATCGGGTAATAACTATGTTTTTATGTTCGTGGTCATAATAATACTAACAAAAAAAATTAAATATAAATTATATATATAAACAAAAAATTGAATCTTTATCATTTATTAAAAAATATCTACAAAAAAAATCATAAATTATATTACAAAATTTGATAAATTTTTCGTGCGAATGCACAAAGTAAAATTTAGTTTTAAGTTTAAAATTTGATTCCCAGCATGGATCAATGTCTTCGTGAACTGCTTGATTATCATCGCGAAGAGGTTATCAACGTCAGAATTGTGATTGTCACCTCTATGATTACGAGCAAGGCGTGCAATCTGCTACAAATTCGGCCCTTGAAGAGTTGCAGGTAACGCCGCCACCGATTGTTGAAGATCTTGGATAGACTACCTTATATCGTTGCCGTTGGCAATAAGTTAATTATGTCAAAGATGGAGTGTACGAACCATCGTGAGGAGCGTAGCAAAGCTTTGATACCAACCTGGCGCAGTGTACCGATGTGAAACCTAGCTCAACCGTAAGACTGGTAAGAATTTCACACGAACCGCTTCTTGTTTGTTAAAAACACGAGAATTTTAAGAACAAAGTAAGAACAAAAGCTCTTTATTATAATTTAATCAACTCTACCTTCAAAAGAAGGAGTACAACGCCTATATAGGCAAATCTCAAAGCAGAACCAAAAACGAAAAAAGAAAAAAAAAATTAAAAACCAAATTCAGTTTGAAATAGAAAAGAAGTAACAAAAGGAAAATACACCATAAAAAGAAATACATTATTTAATGAAGCTTCTAAGATGCTGCTGCATCATACGCGTTTCACAAGACAAACTTGGAATCATCCTCGCTTGGCTCGAGTACTGTTTCGCGCGGTCCCTTGAAGGATCTCCGCAAAGGTGGTATTTAAACAACAAGGTATATTATGTGTTCGCTGTTGAAGAAGAAATCACCATCAAAATCGAAATGGAAACAATGAATCAATTGAAAGTGAAACCCCTTGATCCTCTTGATTGGTAAAGGTCTAGTCTGCCCTTGGCCTCCTGCAGCAGAGCTTCTAAGCTCTCTAGCTGAGTAACCCAAGACTGCTTGGAAGCCCACTCCAACACTGCCAAAACCTCGTCCTTAGCCAGTTGTTCGCTGTCCGGAACATTGAGTGCAATGTAACATAGCAGCTCTAGAGCCGGAATTTGAACGCCACTCTCTCCAAAATAAGCCAATTGAACCAGATGCTTCCCCCCTCCAGCTTCTATAATACTCCTCGAATGATCTTTGTGCAGGTAATTCTCTGTGCAGGCGAATTTGGTGAGTGCAGCCGCTGCTTCCCCTGTCACCTCTGGCTCTCGTTCGTCCAAAAGCTTCACCAGAGGCCCAATCATTCGTGTCTCAGTTGCTTTGAATGTTCTTGCAAGGTTCCCGATGGTTCTAATGCAAGGGATGAGCAGCTCAGAATCCGAAATCTCAATGATTCTAAGCACTTGATCGACCACAGCCTTGCAAGCCGGGGAATTCGGCTTGAATGAGGAGCGTCTCAAGTCTGCGTCCTGCTCTGCAACGGCTGTGATCTCCATCAAAGCCATAGCCGAGTTGTATCTGACCTCTTCGTTGCCTTTTTCAATCAGATTAGCGAAGCAAAGGAGAGCCCTTGACTCTGTGATGCTTTTGCAGATAGTGGAGTTGCCTTTCGCCAGCTTCCACAGCGCCCTCGCCGCCATGGCTTTTATCTGACACTTGGTTGTTGCGTCTTCCAGTTCGCGAGTCTTAGATGCGCTAGAAGTCGAATTCTGGTGCTGCTGCTGCTGATTATTGCTAGGGGACTTCACACTGTTACTCTGAATCACGCCATTGTTCGTCGACTTCTTTGGAGGATTTGCCCGAACCGCCATGGTGTTGACGACGACATTGTGCATCTGATTTGGCATTTGTTTTCCCGTCGGGTGGGGAATGGAGCTCTGATCCTCGTCCACACCTTTGACCAAGGAGGCGGAGGAGGAGCAGCTGGGATTTTCCTTGGCAAGAACCACCGCATGGTGAATGGAGGTAGCTTTGCTGTTGGCAATGGCGTACTTGCTGTACTTGCTGTGCTCTTGGATGGTTTCGAACGCCAGGTGACCGACGAGTAGCCGAATGGCGTTGTGCTGAGCGAACACGTCTTGGCACTTGGGGTGGTTCGAGACGAGCTCTGACGTTGCCCAAGCAACCATGGCCTGGACCTTCATCGGGCCTTCTTTGAGGACTTTGCCAAAGACAGAACACGCGCCGCCGTGGATCATGTGCTCCACGCTCTCAGAGTCTCGACCTAGCAACCCTAATGCACGTGCCGCATTCTCTTGGCCCTCAGGTTTGCCTTCCTTGAGAAGTTTTAAGAGAGGCACGACACCACCTTCCTCAATGATAAGCTTGGTGTAGCGATCGTTATCACGCGCCAGGGAAACGAGGGAGGCAGCAGCATCGGAGCGGTCTTCGAGGGATCCGGTGTAGAGAATGGCAATCTGCTCCCAGATGAGGCAGAGAATGGGCTCGTTGGCGGCGATTGGGGGAAGACCAAGGTATCCAGCATCGCCGCGATCTTCAGCCGGAGCGGAGACACGGAGTAGCCAGGAAACGTCACCGATAGAGTTATCCAGCTGAGCGAACATTTTACGGAAGGCAGCGGTGGGGATGATGGTGAAGACGCGCTTCATGAGGCTGTTGGCTCGACACTTGAGGACAAGGGAGAGAGCCTTTTCAAGCATCTGCTCAGTGTCATCAATGATCCGGCGAGTGGGTCGCTCGTAAAGGTCAGAGCTGGCACGGGCAGCCTGGCGGAGTAGACCGGCTAGCTTCTCAGTATTGGCCTTAAGTTCACCGCACTCTTGTTTGAAGGAACTAGCCTCATCAGCGGCTCTGACCACCTGGTCAGCGAGTTGGATCGGCTTCGCTAGGATTTGCTTTACAATATCCGCCATCAGCGAGATCGGACAAAAAAAATCAAAATTAAACTTGGAAGAAAGAATAAATACAAAAATCCAGTCTTAACTGAATATTTACAGATATCCACAGATATCCAATTTTATCCAATTTTGTTAATTTTAAAATTAATTTTTTAGACCCAATGACAGGCCCAAGAGCTATGGGCCCACTACTTGGCTGAACAATGACTACTTATGGGCAATGATGAAGACTCTTACTTATAGTGCAGCTTCTCCCTCTATATTATTCCATTTTGTCGATGTGGGACAAAGCAATGGACAGACATTTAAAAAAAGTTCATGATGATGGCGGAAGATAGCCGCCAGAACACGGCTTGTCTGCGTTCTCCAACCCTTGCGAAAACAAAAAACCAAAACGTAACATTAGGATTATATCAGTAAAATCAGTGAAGAGTCGTACTTAGTCAAAAACACTAAATCTTACCAAATTGGGGATAGTTCAAAACCAGTTTCAAGAATAGGTCGCAAGAATTAGGCAAATGTAGTGTTGTGGTCTTCGGATCTTAACTCACTGTTCAATGTCATAAGAGAATGTCTAAGATTTTTTGTTTTAACCTCAGACTTTTTGGCTGACTTGGTCGGAGCATTTTCCTACCACCACGAATTTTCTAGCTCCTAGTTTTGGTACGTAGGAGAAAAAAAAAATAGAAACCTTTTCGGATTTTGTGAATACTTCTCCACCAATTTACGAAGACATATATTTATTGATCGTCATTAACAAGGTAACTGATCGCTAAATTACGAGCAAAACTAAAACGTTGCACCCCGGAATCCTAAATCAGGTTCATGCCGCTTGAAAAAAAAAGATAAGTTACAAAGTTCGTTATGTTAGTGTTGTGACCTAAGCACCAACCTTCCCTTGTTATGGCCTCTCAAGTCCTCCATGTTGCTGTCGGTCCAGAAGGCGTCGGGAAGACTGGAGGGGCGGTTGAAAAAGGCGGCTGAGCCTGAGACGTTTGAACCGGTGGTGTCTGAACCGGTTGTGAACCGTGGAGCCTAGTTTGAGACTGTTGGGTAGGTCGGATGATCATGTGGTCGAGAGCAGGGGAATATGAACTGGACAGACTGCCTCGCATCCTTGGGCGCCAATTGGTTGTATCAGGAGTAGTCAAGTCCAGATCCACTAAGTCACTGGTTCTGGAAACAGATTGTACAGTGGGACTACTTGGGCGGTGCCTTTTAGCGCTCGCATGGCTACTGTTTAGACTTTGTAAGATATAGCTATTGGGCTGGCTAGTGAGTACTCTGGGGATATGCGCAGACTGAACAAAAGACGTTGCATTCCCAGGAGACTGGCTCGTAACTGGAACTGGGTGCCTCCGGTTCTGCAAGGAACACATATTATCAACACATGAACATTCACTCAAGAGAAGAAACTATGTTCTCAAATAGATTCACGAACCTGTGATGAAGTTGTCATTAATGGTGCGTGAGGTGTATAAGTCTGGTTCCGTCTCTGACTAGAGGTTCTACCAAGATATGGTCCGGTGGGCGTAACAGGTGGAACATGAGCCTGAGAAGATTGAGGAGAAGGATTCGGTACGGTGAAGCCAGTGGAAGTAGTTGCTGGTCTATCTCTTGGAGATGGTGTCTGTGAGAATGGCGCAGGTACCGGTGTTGGATCTCGAGGCATTGATATTTGGGATAAGTTTGGGTATTCTTGACCCGTTCCAGTATTCAAGTGATCTAGCATCACCTGATCAAGTGATATCACATCAGAGATGTTAAACAAAGAACCGTAATCATCTTCTGAAGCATCTTTGCTTGCGTTGTTATCACTAGATTGACCCTGAGCATCTGGCAAGCGGGGCTTCCGGTCCACAACCTTGGTGGTGTCACTAAATAGTTCCATTTCAGCATCATCATCATCATCATCCCCAGTAAGATCCAAAACAACTGGACCAGAGTCTAAGAAGCTAGTTGGGTCTTCAAGATCATGAATGATTACATCACGAACAGGTTCCTCGGTCCCATCATTCTCCCTTGCAACCTTCCATGTGCCACCAGCATGGATGATAACATCAGCAGCCTTGTGTCCCGCATCTTCTAATATCTGAGAAATATGATATGATACGAGTTCTATATATTAATATGAATATGTAAAGATGTAGCAGTAAGCAAATTACGGCATAGATAGTTACTTGCCTTGACCATGTTTTGATCTAGACGGATCTCTGTGTAGCAAACAGGTTGATTACAATGCGGGCAGCGCCAGGATGGATTTCTCATATTTATGTGGACATAATTCCAGAAATCAAAACACTGCAGCAGAAAAGTTACCATATCAATAATACATATTAACATAACATCCATAATTCTATCTCTTTCTTTCAACCCATTGGCTATCAAAACACTATATGCCGATTTAAAAAGATGGAAAAGAAAAAAAAAAGAATATCGCATCAGATTAGGTTGCATCACCTGAAGATGTTTACACAACTGGCCCTTCACTGGAAGCTTGATCCGGCTGCGACTGTTTTAATGAAGACTAAATTAACGACCAAAGACAATCATAACATCACACAGTGATACATAAAAAAGGCAGAAGTGGTACCTTATTGGACATTTGAGAGATACTCGTGATGGCCCCTCGATGATGTCAGAATCTATAGACAGACAAAAAAAGGTACAGAGCCATTAGTCCGGGGGAAAACAAAATTTCTTACTGTTATATGGTTGCAAATCAATGAAGGATTCGCAGTGCAATAAAGAGATTTTTCCTCTCTCCTATATTATGCTATTGAATTACCTGGACTTGACTCGAGGATTGCAGACTGAAGGTAATCTTTAAGCACCGGTTTAGCAGGTGACAGTATCAGTCCCGTAAAAGCAATCACGATGATGTAATGACCTTTGAACAATCAAGCATTAGGATTAGAAAACATATACAACAGAAAAAAAAAAGTATATATAAACTGAACAGATACCTTTAGAACTCCCCATCACTTGTAAGAGGTTCGTTCCGTATTTGAGGATGGCAGTAACATTTGTTGGGAGTTGAGGCCCTGAATCCTGGAAAAAATGAAGATTGACATTGAACAAATCTACATGCACATAACTAGTTCAGAGAAACAAATTCGAATAAACTCAAGTTGCACAAACCATTGCGATATTAACTCTCTTCTCGACCACCTTTCCATTTAACAGGATGCTGCAATTTTCATACAAAAGCCAGGAAGTTTATACCCGATCAGATTTCGTGTCAGTGATGAAAAATAGCAAATTATTTTCTCATACCTGACTTCTGGAGGATTTATAATACAGGCAGATGTGTCTATGCTGTCTGTCTGGACAACAAATAACCGCTGAAGAGCAAACAAGGATCTGGAGTAAGTGAAATCATACGCTAACCAAAAGGCAACAAGATGAAACGAAGGTTCAAAATGTATACGAAGGACTAGTAGATACAACGCAAGCAATGGTTAAATTCTCAGGTCGCAATTAAGATAATACAATTCTTACTTACGACCACCTAGTTGCACAAGATAAAGATAGATTTCAGTATGGACAGATCAGAACGACATCATTGACTAACAGACAAGTCGTACATACAATTCTTTCTTGGAGAGAATGCGGCATCTTCTTTGAGATATGGAAATCATGCGCCAGCATTGTATAGCCAGCCTGCCATGTGAGGAAAGCACAGTGAGAGGGTAACATATCAGATGTAGATGTTTAGACCAAGAACCAGAAGACAAGCTCAAGCTCACCTTCACTTCAAGAGAAACAAGAACATGCCCAAGCTTCACAAATGGATAGAACCTGGGATCAGAAATAAATAAATTTCAACCAGTGAATACCATTCTAGTCAAGAAGTTTACGGCATCGCTTAGCTAGCTAGTGATGAAAATTTCATAAATACTCACGCTCCTAGAGTAAAGTCAATCTATCAATCAACAAAACCACAGGTTATAAGGACGGTGAAAGCAAAACCTACCTCTCCATGATCTGCGATAATGTACCACCGGGGCTTTTAATCCCAGGGTTAGTGTTTCCGGGACTCCCAAAACTATTCTTCATCTGAATAACAAGGAAACCATTAGTATCCTCACAAATAGAAATACTCAGCAATATCAGATTCATGCCAATATTCTGAAGAAGAAAAGACAGACCTCATCAGCAATAGCTATAAGTTCTTGACCCTCTTTATCCGAAAACCATCCCAGCTGACAAGCATGCTGTGCCATTAACACAAATCAAGCATTGATATCGAAAACTAGAGACACCTAATCAATGAAATTCTGCAGATTACAAATCCAAACAACTACAAAATGCCATGAACTGTCTCTCCTACTATTACCTTAACTGAGATCATCAGTACCATAACAGCCGTCTTGGTGTACACATCAGTTCTATGTCGGCACACCTACACCACATAACACCCAAACTACTATCACTACACTAGCAATGGACTCGACTCTCAAGCTCCATACTTCTCAGGAAGAGAAACTAACCTGTTTGAGCAACAAGGGAAGCTCTTCAACCTTCTTTGGGATCTCATTATTCGCTATAGCAAAATCAATGCCTCTGCGAGAGCAAAATCGAAACAATCACGAACAAGCAGCGATTCCTCAATCAAAAACCCAGAGATTATGAAGGCAAAATTACGTACTTAGCGAGAGAGATGCAGCAGATCTGGAACTCCTTGATATCACTCCTGGGTCCGCCTTGAACGTGGAAACGCAATCGCTGCGTCACCGAAGCCAATCGGAAGGAATTGACAAGTGCAGCTGCCGCCTTCTCCGGAAGGCCAGGTCCCGCCGGAGGACGAACCGCCGTCGACATCAGATTTTGGAATTTTAAAAACTAAATCAAACGATTGCTCCTTCGTTGTCCATTGATTCTTCAAAAGGTGACTCGACAATCCAAATTGACTCTGGAAGATGAAGTAAGAATTACGTTGCTCAATCAAAAAACCCTAAAACATTCTCCGTTGGCACCTCTTTCCGTTCAACGGACTTCACCGTTCTGCGTATTATATTAATATATTAATTAATTTTTGTGCATTGTTTTTTTTGTTTTTTATAAAATAGCCAAATAAAATGCCAACTTTCCGGTTTAGCCCAAAAAAAGGGCCAAAATGATGAACCCCTAACTTTCACACTCTTTATGAAGGAAGAGTTTCAACTGAAGAAGTAGAATTTAAAGCCGACCACAAATCTAATTTCCTCACGATCTGATAGCAGATTAGCGTAACATTACAGTTTTAAAAAATAATACTGTTAAATCAGTAGTGAATCCTGGCGTAACATTACCATTAAACTTGGATATATGCAAATGCCAAGATTTACAAATGTGAAGATGACATGTGCTCTACAACAATGTGCTACATGTGAGTTCTTGCTTGTTTTTAATCTTCTTCTTTTATATAATATGATAAGATTATATATATATATATATATATATCAATGTATGTATGTAACAACTTATTTCTTAACTCTAGGTCTTATAATGTCCCTAGACATGTGAATTGCAAGATGAAACCATTGAGGCATGTTTCTTTTCTGGATTGTTCGGTATGATGATGATTTGTTACAATTCTCTATCTAATGATGTATACACATAATATGTCAATGAGCTTTTGTGTTTTCATTATAAAGACATGATATATATGTTCTAATGGCGACAATTAATGCTCAAGCAATTATGGATGGTGCTTTACCTCTAATTTGCTGCTAATTAATGAGACATGTCCGCAACCACAAACAGCCCAACAACTTGCGTCTATTGATTGATGAATTTTAAGGATACCATAATCCTTCATAACAAGGTTGATCTCGTTCAAGAAAACGCCATCATCAAAAAAAGTGACTGAGATTTCCTTGTTTTAAAAATCTTTGTTGTAAATATTTTCACTTCATCATCAGCTAATAAGACTTAAGTATTTTACAGAACTCGAATGCGAATGCATTAGGTATTTAGGTGGCCCTATAGTTCCTGAATGAAATACAACATTGATGTTGTGTGTGAGTCTATTAATTTTCAAGAAGATGATCCATTAATCTCTAAGAGAAATTTTGTTTCACCGGCAAGGATGATAGTGATTCGTTCTTTTGATGTTATAATAAACTTACTCTCATGAGGCTTATGATGTGTATAGTGAACCGTGTATTTTAATTTTTAATACAATTACCAAAATAAACAAGAGTATTTTATTTTTTATTAAGAGAACATTTGGTCTAATAACAAGACCAAAGCCATTGCCAAACCGGTGTCAAAACCAGGACTAACAACCAGATCAAAAACATCTGACCCGAATCGGACTCCTTTGGTTTTGACCTCTTTCTTTTTGATCTCCACCACTGTCCGGTTCGATGGGACGTGCAATATTTTACATGATTTACATCTATACGATCCTTTGATGACGTAAGAGCTCTTCTTATCCAACGATCCTGAAAATACGTACGCTAAAATGTCGGATTTGGTCTTTAGAATATTCATCTTTAGGTTCTTCCTCATGTACCAGATTGGGCATTTTGGCACTTTGGCTTCTCCATTTGTATCCTTTGCTTCATATATTCCCCAACTATCTATTATCGTAATCTTCTGAAAAAATTCAAAAAAAAAACCATTTAAATATTTACATGATCATGACTACATAAGAAATGGAAAAAAAAATGACTAGATGCTTATTTTCATAAATGAAACTATCATTTTGTTTCTACATATATCGAATTTTCTGAACCGGTTTGGGTATAAACCAAAAGGGTCATGTAGAAGGAAAATTTCTAACCAAAATACAGATTTATCCGCAGAATAGTGGAAGAAGCGTAAGTATCTTATTGTTATTTAAAACATTCAATTAGCTATGGTAGCTCGGTTTAAGGTGATCACCAGTTAGTTCTTACAGAGTTTTTCGGTAATGCGTCTGTCAATTAATTTGATTGAATAAGAAAGGGATATCTAGATTCACGATCTAGTCACCTAAATTTGATATATTTATACAAGATTAATAAACGATGGGTTTTGATGAAAGTAAGAGTCAAACATATAATACTCAGGAGATATTACACGTCTTGTACATAACTATGGTCATATGAAATAGACTAAAAGTCAGAACTTTTGTGCTAGAATAGATTTGTAGATTATTCATTCCCTATGGTTCATTATAGATATATTAAACGTAATTATACGTAAAAATTGTAGATATGGCTATGAATATGACGGGTTATACGAAATTCATGCCAATACAATTGTCCACATGCAGAATACTTGTGTACTTTTGACGTGACCGATTGTGGACGGTGTTGTAGCTGGTCCCACTCAATCTTTATTTAGAGTTTTATGCTATTTTAATTGTATACATGTGTATGACACTTCGATCGGCTAAAAGCAACTTGTCTTTTAAAAACATGTTAATCAACAAAACGAAATATCTAAATTCATCTATTAAAAACATGTTAATGCTCTAGATATATCACCGACCTACCTAAATTACTTTATTAGATAACAGATTTTATATGTATAGCGTTTGTGAGATCCATATACAGTATTAGCTAAGTGTTAGCTACTTAGCCTTTTATCACCAGATTCCGAAATTTTTCAAAATGCCAAGTAGTTCTCGAGTTATACCGCACATTTACTTTCGGTAAATCACTTGAACCCAAGTCCAAAATAATAATGTGATATTGTATAGTGATTCGTGCAATGACTATAAAAATCTAAAATTGTTTCTATAGATTTATTCTAATTAATGTATATATATATATGTATATACCTTGGTACGGTGCATGAGGAGGACGGAGTTGCCATCTTTATCCATGAGGATGAGTTCTTCGGGTCGGGTTCGGGCATAATTATCAACCCGGTAAATCAAATCTCCCTTCGAGTCTATCACCGTGAATCCTTTGCAACTCACCAGAAGCGATTTTCTCCACACCGTAAGTGTGGTACACGCGCCTCCAGTCTCTACGGAGGAGACGGCGACCCTGAGCTCCGGAGACGACTGAGCATCGTCGCCGTGGACCGACCTCGACAGATGCTTCAAGAAAGGGAACATCTTTCAGTTCTTGTTGATTATATTAGGAGTGTTTAGATCTGAATAATTCTCAACGCAAAATAGGGTAAGGTTAGGTATACGTTTGATGTATATATAGAGAGATATAATGTGTGTGTGGATTAAGTAAATATATTATTTTATGCTACTTACTATATTGTCTATTTTTATATATGGGATATTATATTGCACGTCTTTATTGCACCTTGCAAGGACTTCTTTATATATATTTCTGATTTCATCCTGACTTCATATATTTTACCTTCGACAATAATCTCTTTGTATAGGGCAGAAGGTGTTTTTCTAAATTACAGATTTTAGATTTATGTCACGTAATACTAACATTACGTGACATAAATCTTAAATCTGTAATTTAGAAAAACACCTTCTTTATATGGTTCAAATTTTTTTAGGCATTTGAAGAAATCGTTAATACAGGACAGGAGATCCTGAGCTGCGATACTACCTTCTACGTCTTTATATATCCATCTTCAAAACGATACATAGGGAGCTAGTTAACCAAATTGTCATTAGAGTTTTTAGGTATTGCAACGCAAAATGACGGATTTAGATCTTATAAATGATATCAAAAGGTTTGTTAACAAAGGAATTCTTGGTAACTTATTAACTGAAGGAATAACACTGCTCTTGATATAAACTCTCTTTGTCAAATTTTAGCAAAAAAAAAAACTCTTTCGTGGAAGGCATGCGTGGCCAATCCTGATTTGGGTCGTGATTTGCAGGTAAATCAGATTTTAGCACTGGCACGCATATGGTTTTGCGGAATTGTGTTGGATTAAACAATTTGTAATATGCGTTTTTAAAGTATATTACTGTATTAGGTAAGAACTTTTAGATTATGCAAGGGTCCCAAATTAAGCCACGTACTAGATTTGAGTTTCCAAGAATCTCTACTCTATTATTGTCCACGAATCTTTCCTTTTGACAGGAAATATAAAATAACATAAAAATGTTCCTTTTCTTCTCAAAAGGTAGATGTGAATTGAATTTCTTCCACACGAAAAGATATAACCAGCTAGTAAAATAAAAATTTATCATATATAATAGTTTAATTTTAGCTCACAATAGAGGAATTTTTCAATTATAAACTGATACACATTCTCAATAACAATTTTATTCAGCTATATTATATGTTTAACTACTGTTCACCCCCCAAAATATGATAATGTTTGTGCATAGCAATGAATATTCAAATTGAATAAATTTATTTGGTATATTCATATTGGAAAAAAAGTGAGCTATCATTTTCAAACCTGATTTAGTTGATCTTTGGTTTGCCATTTACTCCAAATAAAAATCCTTCCAAAGTGATGTGGACACAGTGGAGCACGTGTTAAACACGTGTCACAACTTCAGCAGTAGAACGGACCCACTAATGAAGTTAGTTATCGAGTCCAAAGACTACAAATAGTTTATTCAACTCCATGTGCGTGCGTGAGCCTTGACCTGTTTCTTCTTATCTTTCGACTTTCGGTTTTGCCAATTCAGGATATCTTGAAAACGCTTCGTTTTGGAAGGTTTTTTTGGAGATATTGTGGTGGCCCGTCAATAATTTGGGGTCTTATTAAAATTACTAAATTATCAACATTTGGTTGGTCTAATGTGCATAAACATCTAGAAGCGCTAGCTCTGGTTGTAATACCATCACACGCGTCAAAGACTACATTCTATGAAAACTCTATAATGGAAGAAAGTCTTGAGAATTCTCATAGAGCAGCTCCAACGGAGTCTCTTATCGTCCATGGGTTTGAGAGGTTGTTTTGTCATTTTTAAAAATTCAAAGTTCAATTTCGTGGACGTATCGTCTCTTGCAGAAGAGATTGAAGAATCTGTCTCATGGCAGGTTGTTCGGCCACATGAAAGCTACTGATTCGCTGCATTTTAGTGAAGGACAAAAACAAGTTTAGTGGTGGGCCAAGCTTCGCTGTTTCATCATTTCTCTTTTTGATACTCGCTACAGGTATCACTTAATTAATCAAAACAGAGTATCAGGATTGGAGGGATAAATTATAGAAGGATTCTTCACAATGCAAAAAAAAATAAAATAATAAAAAAAAACCTGAAAATCCCCAAAAATGATCTCAGGGTTGGAGATGGTTTAACCACTAATAGAACTATATCCTTGGTGATTTCAGAAACAAGCAGAGACTTTAAAAACGAGGGAAAAAAAACAAAAGTAGAGATGGTTGCAAATCTTTCATTCAACGTCTAAACAAAGCCTATGTGTTATTACTCTTCCCATTACCAACCAGTGGGAGATTGATTGCTAGACTTCTTCCTCCTCTAGTCCACTTCACTACTTTCCTGTTTCTTTCTTCATTCATTACCTTTATCTTTCTCCTCTTTCCTCATCCCTCTTACAAAAATCAATGTTGGTAGGTAAATGTGTGCAAATGCAAGACAAGGAAGGGAACCAAATTTTCTATACACACCGACAAGCAAGGCTTACTTATGAAAATGTCAAGTTCACACAATTATTAAAATTGACTGACGCCATTAAGTAAATTCTTGCAAAGTTAACCACATCTCTATCTCTTCCCGTGCAGTTGTTGGCAGCCCGAGAATCAGCCGAAGTTGCCATGATCACGGCAGAGTTTGGAATCTGTTAATTAGGGTTTCCGCAACTCCCTCAACGGTAACGATCTTAATGAAAACAGAAAGGGATATACGAGATTTAATTGGTGGGGGAAATTTTGAGAGAGCGCCATGCAGAAGAAAAAAAGATTAATGTGAAAAATTTAGGTTTTCCTCAAGATTATATTAAAAAAAAAACATTTGTTGATTTTTGTACATTCTTTTTTTTTAAATGCCCAATATACATGTATTTGTGTATATTAAGCATACATGCATGCGTAGATCTGTGTATTGAGTTAGTAAGCATAAACATATTACATGATCTTAGTGATTTTCAAACAACGCAGGAGCTTCCCTGCTGAGTTCATTTTTTTTGGAATTGAATGTCTTCACAGTTTCACCCTGCCTGAGCTCCGATTTTGTAATTTCGTATTTTTGATTTTCATCTAAACAGAAAAATATTATTCTAAATTAGAAAAAAGTATATAATGTTATTTCCAAGATTCTGTTTCAAAATGACCAGTTTTATAATTTGCATATAAATTTAAGTCCAAGTTATTGGCAATGAGAGGCGTATAAAAACTTTCTCTATATTTAACGGAAGCAAGAGCTATAAGGTAGATTTGAGTCACTTACAACTGGAGGAATCATGGTAATCATCACAGCAGTACCATACCACCCTAAAACGGTAATACCAAACCCGAAAAGACTAACTGTGAAACAACACATTATTACCTGCTGGCTGCTGCTGCCTCTTGTACTAAGCTTTTGCCAATTCTGTTTTTTATAAATGGAACTGTAAAAAGCTGAGGGACTAAACACAAACCCATATGAACTTGAGCTCCACACATTAGTGTTGAGTGTTGATCCTTTGAGTATGTCTGCAAAAAGAAAAGAAGACAAGAAGCATCAACCAGCAACAAGCAATCAGAAGAGCAACAAGCAATCAGAAGAAGAATTGAAAAAGGAGCTGATCGTGTTTTTGGAAAGGAAGAAGGAGAAGAGAAAAGTCAAATTGAAGATTAGTCAAAGGAAGAAGTTGGGCTGCTAAGGTTAGTCAAGTGGGCCTGCGGATCTGCACAAGCCCAAAAGAACACAGGAATAAGAGTTTGTGTGTAAGTGTAGGACTTGTTATCATTAAGTCTAAGAATGAGTAGCTAAAGTAGTAAAGAGAGTTGTTAGAAGTCTAAGTTAGAACAGTTGTGTAAGAGAGTCTAAAGTCCTAGAGTTAAGGTGTAGTAATGATGAGAGTTAGTAAGAGTAGTTAGAGGATATCACCTATATGTATGAAGAGAGTGCAATGTAATGAAGATAAGAGAAATGAATGAAAAAGATGAATGTTAAGAAGAAATATCGATCTTGAAAGAAAGAGAGTGAAAGAAAACATATCTTAAAAGAGTGAAGTTCAACAATTAGAATATGCAACATCAAATATTAAACTTCCACTGTTTTCTTCTAAAGTGATTGAACGGTAAAAGCTGAGAGACTAAACACAAACACATGTGAACTTAAGCTCCATAAATTAGAGATGTAACATAGTTCACACATTAAACTGCGAAGCCATGTCCATTTCAAAAAACACAGGAGATGATCATCTCCGCTTTCTCCTCACTTGTAAAACTCAAAGTCAGTGTCTGGCTTCTTCACATTTGCGCGGTACCCCTTGTCGAAATCCTTAGGCAGTATCACATATCTGTTCTTACGCACAGCATGCATTCCAGCTTCCTGGCAGATTGCTGTTATCTGCATTGTTCAACATAATACTATAATGTGTTATATATATATATATATATATCATCTTAAGCTTCACAATTCTCTCAATATATACTTTCATGCAATCCTTGTAAGGTCAGTTTCGATTTACATTACAGCCAGATTAAGTAAATCAAACCAATCTTAATGCCAAGGTTGGATTCAAAGACTATGGTACTCACTCAGCTAAATATCCATACATAATGCTTGACACAGCCACCTATGATTAGGAGTATGCTCAAGTGCACATTATCATTAAGTAGTGAGCCAGAAACAATGGAAGCATGAGAAACTAACCTCAGCAGCGCTAATTTTATCAGGCCGTGAAACATAGTCTTCCAAGTCAACCTCGTCACTGAGGTTCATTTTGGAGGTGCATACCTACACAAGGAAAAACCAGTCAATAAGCCTGTGACAAAACCTATATGGTTATATTTACAGAGAGAGCAGTAAACTGTAAACACATTCTTTGAAGAAAACATTTTGATTTCATATATTTTTCACTAGTTATTCAACATTCAAATACTTGTCTTGCCTGGAAAACAAGCCTCTTTTGACGTCTATCAGGAAGGGGGAACTCAATCTTACGATCAAGTCTCCCAGGACGTAAGAGAGCAGGATCAAGAGTGTCTGCTCTGTTGGTTGCCATTATAACCTTCACATTCACGGTCTGGTCAAATCCATCCATCTACAACGAATTCAACATAAAACAGGTTACTCAATCCGAAAGTCAGGTATCAGCCATTTATAGAAGACAAGACCAAAATTTTGTTTCACTGCTCTCACCTGATTAAGTAGTTCCATGAGAATCCTCTGAACTTCCCTATCAGCTCCTGTTTGAGCATCGAACCTAGCAGTGGCGATGGCATCTACCTCATCAATGAAGATGATAGCTGGAGCATTATCCTTGGCAAGACGGAAGACATCACGAACCATACGAGGTCCCTCGCCAAGGTACTTTTGCACAAACTCGGAGCCAACAACCCTAATGAAGGCAGCGGTTGTGTGGTTGGCAACAGCCTTAGCCAACATAGTCTTTCCAGTGCCAGGAGGTCCATAGAGCAACACACCTCGTGGAGGGTCAATACCAATCTGCTTGTAAAGCTCGTGGTGGGTAAGTGGCAATTCAACAGCCTCTCGAATCTCCTGTTTCTGAATATCGCATCCTCCAATATCCTATACACAAAGATCAAGAAAAGGTTAAGACTTTCAAAACTCAAAACCCTAAGTTAAAGACTTGCAATAAAAGAAAAAAGGTTAAGACTTTCAAAACACAAAACCCTAAGTTAAAGACTTGAATTTTTTTAAAAAGGTTAAGACTTTACATTGTAAGTAACGTCGGGCTTCTCAGATTGACTGAGAAGGGAGATGCTAGAATCGGACTCAGGAGGTAAAACATCAACAAGTGCGTTGGAGTGACGGTGAAGGGCAACGGAAGCTGAAGGCTTGAGGAGTTCTCTGTTAATGGTGCTGAGAATCCGGACATAGTAATTGGAGCCTGTAGAGGATCCGACGATGCCGTTGTTCTGATCCACCATCTCCATGAACTGGCCTATTACTAGAGGCACGGATTGGATTCTTTTGACCTCCTCTTGAGCCCGTGAGGCCTCCCTTTTGAGATTGTTTTGCTCGTCTTTCACGTATTCCTCTTGGATATCGGTGAACCCTATTTGCCGTTTAAGCGATTTCAGGATGCCATAGAGATCTTCCTCGTTCGCCGTCGACTGATCCATCACGGCCGGAGATGATGCTCTAGGGTCAAGGACCATCGCCGCAGCCATTTTTCTGAGAGAGAGATCTTTGGAGTTCCCTTGGAGTAGAGAGAAAGAAAAGTAGAAAGGTGATTGTAAACAAAAATCTTCAGTCTTTTATTAAGGCCGAAAGATTCGAGATGTGCCTTTTTTTTTTTCTTTGATTTCCTTTTTTTCGGCCTTTGTATTACTATTTTCCTTCTCTTTATTTTTTGGTCGGCAACCTATTTTATTTTATTTTTGGTTTTCTCACCAATTTGATTTTGTACTTTTAAAACCGGATTTTCCATTTCCAATTGTGATGGCGAGTCTTCTCCCACGAGGGCGCAAATAACCATGTCGATCATTGAGACTCGATGATTTCTTTTAATAACGACAACTCTTTTATTTATCTCCTTTATTTGCTTTGTGTTCTCCTTTGATCATCAAGATTCCATTACTACCGTGATCTTCACGTCATATTTGGTTAATCCTGTTTATGTTTTCTGATGCTTGCATCAGAGCGTTTCCTAGACTTGGAGAAAAGAACATAAATATTTTTTTTCCCAACGACGCTCCAATTCGTTATGGTTCGATCATTAAAAATGTTGATGAATATAAATATCTTTGTCAGTGTCACATTATTCATGTATTTGAACAACTTGGGTCTTGAGACTGAGCCAATCTTCTCAAATAATTTGTGGTAAACAAAAGCCATTATCAGAAAGTATCGCTAGTGTTTTGACAAGTTGCTGGTTTTGATGCCTAGAACATTCTCTATATTGGCATGTGTCAGTGACCACCTATTCCCATTTCAGGGCTGATGCTATTTTATTTTGTTAATCATAACTCATGTTGGAATCACCAAAGCCGTTCCAAAAGACAGTTGGGACTACCAAAGAAGAAGAGGAAGTTGAAGAAGAAGAATCTGGCGATTCTTCACCATCCAAAAGAAAACGCAAGGGGCAGAGACATTTGGAGGAGGTGAAGAGGCAGAACAAAGTAACCCATATACTGCTCTCGGGCTTTGATCATCCTGACATTGACTTGGCAGCTCTCCGAGTACTCAATGATTTTCATGCTGAAAGAGAGATTAAGCCACCCAATCAGATCCATTGGAGGTATGTTTTCTGGAATGTCCAAAGGTAAGCTACGTCCAATCTAGACCAAACTTCCTGGGACTTCCACTTCCAAAGAGGAAAACAACACAAACGCTGGAGTTCATGTCCAAGTGCCCGAGCTGCTGCGAGAACTCGGTTTGGACAGTGATGATGAATGATAGCTTTCTTTTGTGATAGTTTATAACACAATTTACAGTCTGGAAAAAGGGTTCCCACCCTCAATTATCTCTTCTTTTCAGTATAGTTAGTGTACTTTTTTCATACGATCAAAATAGAAAGGAATACTTCTTTTCACAAACTTTTCCATATGAAAAAGGGTTCCAGACGAGAAGCATATTTCAAAATAAACCTTTGTGTGTATCCTTGATAGTAAGCACTTAGTGAATCATGGATAAATGCCCGAAAACAAACGGAGTCATCTCAACCAAAGTAACAAAAGAGCATCTTGAATTGGTCTCTTTTAAGGTTTGGACCATCTTCAATATGGTTTGATTGACTCCTCCCGATTCTATGGCCTTATGGGCGGCAGCAAAGTAACTAACTTTGTCCCAGTGTTTTCAGACCCGGACCGGACCGGGCGGTCCGACCAGTTGAATCGCGACCCGGTAAGATTCCTGGTTTGGTTTTTGTTGAAAATCCGGATGCTATTAAACCGTTCAAACCCAAAAAATATCCGTTTAAACCCGGTGAACCGGCAAAATCCGATTCGGATGGGTTTCTGGTTTGGAAAAAAAATTAATAGTTTTAGAACTTTATTTATGAATATATGATTTTTTTTTTGAAAACAATATAGTTTTGAAAAGCAAAATTAGAACAAGATGCAGAGCACTTAGAGTAACAGAAGAAGAAAACGAGGCGGTAGCAAAACCAAAAAACATTACTAGGATTTTCTACATTATTTTTAGATTTTATGAAATAATTAATATATATTTTTATTTTAATGTTTTTAGTAGTAATAACGGTTTGTTTTTCTATATTTTATTGAATGGTTTGTAATTTTCTCACCATTATACAGTTGTAAGTTTATAATATCAAGTTTTCTAGTAAAAAATTTACTGTTTAAAAAAAATAGAAAGAAAAGGAATATATAATAAAAATATAATTATAAATGTTAAAAGATATAGTTAATATGATCACAATACTTAGTGTATATTTATTTAAAATTTTATTAAAAAAATTATACAAAAAGATATAAGATAATTAATGCGATTTAGTGACAGAATTTTTATAAAAACTTGTTTTTTTTACACAGCAGAAAAAATATAACAAAAATTATAAAATTTATTAAAAAACATAACAAATATATATACTTAGTTGATCCATAATTGACCCGGATTGATCCAGGTTAACCCAGTGATCCGGTAACCCGAAGAACACTCCGGGTCGTTGTCCGGGTTGGGTTTAAAAACATTTGTCCTGAAAATGGTAAGGTGTTAGAAGAATTCATATACAACAAGTTGCAGTTTGGTTCAGATAAGAAAGAATGCATTACCACAGCCGGCATTAATTCCCACATGCTTTCAAAACAATATTTTCAACTCTGTTTGGCATAGTCTCCCACAATCCTTGGGGGTTCATTTCATATATGTCCGCAGCCTCAAGGTGGTGCTTCATGTATACATCCATCTTCACATTTCTTCATACATGATCACACATTCATATTAGATTATCAATTCTTCATATGGAAGAACAGAAAATTGGTAATTACCTGAATATGATGAACGCCTGGTTGGAGAGAACTTTCTCGAAAAGAAGAATGTCCTCATGATCTTCACAGAAGACTTTACGGCCGAATGTGTCAAAATCCTTGTTATCCGACATCTTCTTGTCCTTCAAGTCACTCTCATGTTAAGACCTCATATACTTCAAAGCAGAACCAAGTTATAAGAAAAGAAAGACTATTTTAAGGTTTTACATGTGGCTCGCACTCAGAAAGCTCTCTTTCTTCTACCAGTTTTCGCTGATTTTCAGCTTCAATCAATGAAGCAGCCTCTTCTCTCTTTGCTCGTTCCAAATTATTCATAGTTTTGGCATGTTCTTGGAGATTCGTCTTCTCTATTTCCTGACTTTCCCTGACCTGCTCAGTTAAGTCCCTCTCCATCACAGTCTCTTCTCTCTTTGCTCGTTCCAAATTATCCATAGTTTTGGCATGTTCTTGGAGATCCGTCTTCTCCATTTCCTGACTTTCCCTGACCTGCTCAGTCAAGTCCCTTCCCATCATAGTCTCTTCTCTCTTTGCTCGTTCCAAATTATCCATAGTTTTGGCATGTTCTTGGAGTTTCTTCTTCTCCATTTCCTGACTTTCTCTGACCTGCTCAGTCAAGTCCCTCTCCATCACAGTTTGCTTTTTCATCAAGCGGACTTCGTAGTCTGAAAATATGAGTAGGTAAGACTTTACTGCTTTCTCGGCTAGCTCAACTTTCTTATACTCATCAAAAGCATGGACCTATAAGTAGAACATGTCAAAGAGACATCAATCTTGCAACCACTTAATCCAAAACTAAACGGCAAAAACAAAGCCGCATGGATCCATCTAGTAACCTTGTTACTGAAAAGCATACTATCGTTTTTTGCTGATCTTGCTGCGGGTGGAGCACCGCTTACACTGTTTTGTGTCCGGCAGATACGGATGTTCTTCACACTGAAGACACACTCATAATTTTAGAAAACCTCAGCTGTATAAAAACAAGAAGTATATTCTAGGTTTTATAACATCATCAAACAGTTAGTTACCTTCCAACAGTTGAAAAAATCTTTAGCAGATTTTTTGAGCGAATATTCTTAGGTAGATTCTCAGCAATAATAGTGCGAGACTGGATATGAAAACTTATTAGAAAATCAAATACACTATCCTTATTCATAACTTTTAAAAATTAGTATACAGAAATATAGGGACAGCACCAATGAGTGAAGTACCTGGAGCTCGTCTATAGCAGATGCCGTAATCGGATTTATGCGTCTCACTTTCTTTCCATCTTCACTAACAACCTGTTAGATGACACAGAAGTTAGAACATCAAATCACTATAAAGGTTATTGACCAAAAACACACACACTAAGATAAAGAATTTACAAGCTTTGCTGAGTTCTGTAGCACTGCGGAAAGCTGAGAATCAGTTAATGACAGCTTCAATATTCTTCAAAGATGTAACAACATGAATAGGGACTGAAATCACATGAACAAAAAGATTATGCTTTTATGCAAAACGAACCCACAAAGATACATATGATTTAGCAGCAGACATTTTTCCATATCCTTTAGAGTCCTTGCCAATGAAACTCATCAGATGATCTGTGGTGGCCAAGTTAAAGTCACTGAAATAGTATTCAACCTGACAGTGATTTGAGTAGTCAAGAACTTCGAAACAAAAATTGGATAGATTTAAGATCACAAGTCTTAAAAGAGTATCACTGAACCTAACCTGATTTACTATCTTTTGGATAGTATCTTCTGGTAAACCACCTCTCGAATCGGTAGAAACAGATTCAGGCAGATCCGAAAACTTTGTGTTCGTAGAAGACTTTGGTGATGATGTCTTTTGCTCTGCCTCCTCAATTAAATCCTGTAGCTTAGGCTGTTTCTGCATCCTCAGTTAAATCATGTAACTAAATTTCAAACATTCAAGAGACTGAAGCTAACATCATTCTTATTGAAAGGATTTTTGGCATGTTCTTGCAGTTTCTTCTCCATTATCTGACTTTCCACATTCCCAATAGTTTGTTTTGTCACATTCTCCTACATATAGTTTAAATCAAATAATATTAAAATTTCCAAGATCTGGTGAACTATAATAGCTAACAATTGATTGTACAGTTTTAGGGCAACTCCTCATTTTTCGGAAGCTCATATTCCCAAAGATCATGTTCTCCAACTTGCTTCTAGACTAAGGGTTAAAGCTAACCATGCATTAACGTGTTTAGGAATATCGCATTATGAAGAGTTCTTAAGATTATTGTCTCTTATTATTATGTTTAGTATAATTTTGGGATTTAACCAAAATTTAATGTGTATGAGAACTTGAATGAATGTTAAATATTGTTGTTGGTTATTATCTTTAGCTAAAAAACTCATTCCCTAACTAAAGGAATATTGGGAAATTTGTATCAGTTCTCCATGAAAATAATATATTGCATCCTATTAGAAAAATGGCCAATAAAAAATCTGAAATTGTTTGACGTACATTATATATATATATTATATATTTGATGAAGAATACAAAAGTCAGGATGGCCGAGTGGTCCAAGGCGCCAGACTCAAGTTCTGGTCCTCGAAAGAGGGCGTTGGTTCAAACCCCACTTCTGACATTTTGCTTTGTGTAATTTCCTTTATTTTATCATTTTTTCAGATAAATTTCGGTTGCACAATTCCTTTTTTTCGTTGATTAACTTAAATACTTGTTTGAACAAGTAAATACTTGTTTGAACAAGTAAATATATGTTGTGAATAAAATAATATTAAATTAATTTCAGTTTACAGAAAATTTATTTCTAACATCTTCCCACTGGATAGATTATGTTTTAATTTTTGTATTATACAAAGGATAGTTAACATTCAAGTTTCAAGTTTAGAGCTTTAAATATAAACTAGTAAACTTGCCCATGTTTTTGCGTGGACTGTTATAATTTTCCATTTATTGTTTGAAAATCTAATAGTAATTTGAACTCATTTGTTTTTTTTTTCTATTATTGATTATATTTGTTATTAAATTTTCTTATATTTTAATGTTTGAAGACATTATCGTGAAAACAGTATAGAAGAATGTAGATAAAAACATATTAGTATCCAAATAATTTAGTTTAAATAGTTTAAAATCTTTTGATCACTGTTCTATGTATTTAAGACGTAGTTATTTGAAGTACCGTACGAACTCATTTGAAGAAAAAGGAAGAGTTAAAAAATTTAGAAAGGGTGTAGAGAATTAGAGAGAAATAATGTACATATTTATACTAAATCATTTAAAGTCGAATACACTAATTTAAACATCACAAATACCATCATTCCATTAGACATTATATTTATTGATTTTTATTTTTTTTATTAAATTTTTACTAAATTTCGGTTTTATAAAATTTTAGAAATGGTTTGAGCAGCGAAATCAAGCATTAAACTACAATAATTTAGAACAGATTGTTTTAAGTTATTTTTAACAGGTAAAAACCAATAAGAAAAGACACATAAACAGTAAATAAAGTAAAAAATGTCCTGATGCAGCCGAAACTCATTTTAGAGCTGCCATGTAAACGAAACACTTTAAAAATCATTGTGAGTATGACACGACACGTAAGCAAATCACTACACAACTAAGTATATAGATTTTAATTCTCACCTCTTTTGCATAATATACATACATAAACAAAAGAAAATTATATTTATTTAATCAGAATTTTATTTAAAATCAACACCAAATACAGTATTTATTTAATCAGAATTTTAATGAAAAATAAAATATAATGGAAAGTTGGAAACAATGAGAAGCATTATACAGTACTCGCATTAGTCTCAAATTGCGACTTGCAATTTATTATTTGATTAAACCGTACTCGTTAACCAACTTTTCACTAACTAATTAGTAACTATCGTAAATCAACCCCCCAGAACCAAACCGAACCGTTTTTATTAACCACTAAATTTATTCAGACTCTTTATCCGGCGAAGAAGTCAACAACTCCGTCCCAGCTGCCGCCAAATCCGGAGCTGTTCCGGTGGCATTATACTGCTGAATCACCAAAACTGATGCTCTCGTCGAAGATTCCGGCGAGATCAACAAACTTCCCACAGGTCCAAGCTCCGGGCATTCGCTGTTTTCCCGGATCGCCAACGCGATTTCTCCACCTGGCATTCGACCCACCAAGAACAAATTGCTCCGCCGCATTTCCTCAATCGCCGATCTAACATCCACGGCGGCGTTTTCCACTCGTCTCTCCACGAGCTTGATCGATTCATCCACCTCCGACTTCTTCCTTATTACAGACATGACCTCCTCATCCGAATTTAGGTTTTTCCCGATCTGATTCTCGCTGTTGTTGTTGTTATTCACATCGACACGAGTAATCTCTCCGATTCTCTCCGGCGAAACCACGAATCGGAAAACCGTCAAGGAAATCCCGGGATGCTCCGCCATGCGTAATCCATACGCCAAAGCCTCACGGTCGTCGCAGCCACCGAAGAAGAGAGCCACGACGGAGTAAGAAACGTCCTGAGCCGAGACTTGACTCGAACCACCGAGTCCACGGTCAACGAATATCCCGACGGAGCAAGGAGCTTCAAGCAAAACCCGCCTGTTGATCCACCGGTAATCTCCACGCGTCGTCTCCAGCGACCCATCGAGCTGCTGATGCTTGTGGAAGGGCAAAATCACAATCGCTGCTCTTTTTCTCGACGCAGTTGTGCAGATGTCTTCGTGAATATCAGACATTGAAGAGATTGCTGTCATTGGTCGGACTGTGACTCTGCTCAGTTGCTGAAAAGCTTGGAAAGCGACCACTACTTGATCTGCGTTGATCTCTCTTCTGTTCCAAAACGGCATCCCGTTTCTGCGAACTTTATGAACCATTAGAATAGCTGAAGATCTCTCTGATAGTTCTCGTAAGTGTAGAGCGTAGACGCAGAGTCCTTCGCCTTTCTCGATGCCTCTCGAGGCTTCAAGGAGGTTTATTATCGAAGGGATGCTTCCAGAGCCATGGAAACATGTCAGGATTCTGAGCTGTGTGTTTGTGTTGTCTCGCTCCACTGTCCTGTGCTTGTATTCTCCTTCTTTCTTCGCTCTTCTCGCAGGTTTGTAAACTGCCATCACGACTGGTGTAGTGATGAAGGTTGTGAAGAGAGCCATTAGAACCATTATGGCAAATGTCTGATCATTGAGAACCTGAATCCCAAAAACAGAGGAAAGTTACATCTTTGGTGAAGCTGAATCCCAAAAACAAATGTGTTCAAGGCTGAAGAAAAAAAAGTCTGTACCTTTCGGTCTTTCCCGATGTTGAGGACGATGAGTTCGACTAATCCTTTAGTGTTCATGAGGAACCCTAACGCTACAGCTTCTCGCATAGGTATCTTGAAGGCGAGGGAAACGCCGAGAGTGCCAGCGATCTTGCCGAAACAAGCCGTGAAAGTGACTAAAACCAGAAGACCCCAAGACTGAGCTCCTTGGATCGTGGCCACGTTAGTTTTCAGACCACTTGCCACAAAGTAAAGCGGCAAGAAGAGACCGGATACAAGATCCTCCACTTTCTCAACGAGTGCACCAGCAAAAGGTCCTTCCTTTGGGATCAAAACGCCCACCACAAAAGCACCAAACATGGAGTGGATTCCAATGGCATCAGTTATGAATCCGCAGACAAGAACCACAGCTAAAGTGGTGCAGATGTATGTTTCTTCGACGGGTTCTCCCTCGTGGCACCTCCTTGCTATCCATTTGAAGATTGGAGGAATGATGATAGCAGCGACGATGACAAAAGCACAGCCGGAGAGGAAAACCCAAAGAGAGACCAGAGGAGAGGTGTCTGATCCCGAGAGAGCAATGGCTAGAGCAAGGAGAATCCAAGCAGCCACGTCGTTGACAGCAGCAGCTGACATGGCAAGCCGTCCTATTTCAGTGGTTAGAAGCTTAAGCTCAGCCAAAATACGAGCCAACACAGGGAAAGCAGTGATGGAAAGTGCCACACCCATGAAGATGAGAAACGCGATACTGTCTACTCCTTTGGAGATTGTTGCTCTGAGAACAAACGAAGAGCCAATGCCAAGAGCAAACGGGAGGGAGATTCCAGCCAAGGCAATCCCTAAAGCCTTTTTCCCGGTTTGTCGAAGGGATTTGGTATCAATCTCTAGACCGGCGAGGAAAAGGAAGAAGAGAAGGCCGAGATTAGCCAGAGTTTCTAAAACAGTCAGGCTCTTCTTTGGGAACACAGCGTCCAGAAAAACCTTGGAACGGCCAAGAAGAGACGGTCCAAGCATAATCCCACCCTGCAAATCAAACTGATTTATCAAAAATGATCAAAGATTCAAGAAAATTGGGCAGGGATGAAGGAAAACTCACAATGACTTCGGCAATAACACGAGGTTGTCTCAGAGGTCTTAAAAGGTAAGCAAGAACACGAGTGAGAACGACAACAATGACAATCTGCAGGATAGCAAGAGGTAATGCGAAGTCTATTGGGTTATCTCCTTGGAAAACTCCATTAGAGGCTGCTTTCATTGGATCTGGACAAGCATGTCCAGCTGAAGTATTTGTAGCCATTCTTGCAGATCAAAGCTTGTTAAATTCCAGGAGAAGAGGCAATCTAATTCAACTCTTCTTTCTTCAAAAACCCCTAGTAACAAAAAAAAAAAAAAACAGAGAAGATAAACTTCAAATTCCAAATTAAGAATCATAATCCAAATCAAAGTCAAAATTCTATCATCCTAATACCATTAGAATAGCAATAAATTAATTAAGAATTATTTTTCAATCACAGAAGGAAAATTTCATGTTCTTCTCAGTCAGATGATTCTCAAAAACTATATTTTTTTTAAAAAAAAAAACAAACACACATACATGCATAGAGTTGCACCAGAAACGATCGAGAGCAGGAAAATTAGATTCCTAATTACACTGCAAAGTGAAGAAAGCAAAAGAAAGATTACGATCACGAGAGAAACCTAGAAAATTTCTGGAAACTAAGTAAACCCTAGGAATCAACGCATTGTGAAGAAATTTAGTGAGACGACAACGAGAGAGTACCTGAAGAAGAATCCGAGTGATTCTGATCTCAGATTTTGCACACTAAAGTTAACGGAGATCGAGAACTTGTTTTTGATGCGTGGGAATCAGCCGACATGTAAAGAACGACGAGAAGATATTCAAAGAAATTTGCAGGCGAAGAAGACGACAAAACTCAGGGGAGAGAAGTTGGATCGATTTGACTTAAATAAAGAGAGAGAAAGAAGCAGTGTTTAAACCATCTTTTTTAGTCATCCAGTTTTTCAGATTCCCGATTCGTAAAGCTTAGTCACTCCTTTTTAATTCTTCTTAATTGCGCTTTATAATGATGATTTTTTTATTTTTTTTTTGACCAAAAAAAAAATGATGATTTTTTTTTGTACTGTATTTCTTTTCTGGAATTTCACAAGCTTTGTTAGTAATATTTGTTTTTTTTTTATCAAAATTAGCCGGAAAAAGAGGGACCAAAAAGGAATCTGAAAAGTCCACTTTTGTTTCTGACTGAATTTAATAATTCATGAAGATTCTCTGATAAATATATAATGATTTTTTTCATTCATAGCTAAAACCATAAGAAAAATGAAGTCATTGCTTCTATAACCCGAACAAATTTAAAGTTTAGATAGTTTTGAAGCTTTGTGTGGTTATATGACACGAAAAATAATTTTAGGTAGTTTTAGGAAGAAATAAAAAAAATTATGTGGTCACCGATTTCGAAATTTTTTGAGAATGATAGATTGATAATCCTAGTTTATATGGCTATTTCTGCCAAAAGTGTGTGCTAAAATTTTGATTATGAAGTTTCGAGAACTTAGATCAACAGCTCTGATGTCTGATACGATAACCATAAAATAAATTAATTCCACAATATGTATACCTGTCAACATCTTGCTTACCTTTCATTCGAAAATAGTTTTGAAGAAAGTAGAATATTCTCTAGATCTTTTAAGAATCCCGATGTCACGAATACTCCCATATTTTTTTTACTTGTTTTTGGACCGATCTTTTTGTTTTTTGTTAAAAGTTTTCAGAACCTTGTTATAAAAAAAAAAAAACCAAAAAACCAAAAAAGGTTTTCAGAAAGCATCTTTGAAAAGTTATAACGGCAAATACGTTCCAAGAAAATCTTATACCGCGACCATTATAAGTCAATCAGAAAAACTTCTGGTTCCTTCAGAGTCTTCGACAGATGGGCTGAATGCTCAAGATGAAGCCCACACGAGGCCCACCAACGATCACCTTCTTCAAACAAAAACCTGCAACGGTAACAAAGGAGATAAGGATCAGTGTGAGTCAAAAGCAGTCAAACGTATGGAGACACAAGCCACCACAATCCAGCTGCGTAATCGCTTTGATTCTCTAACGTTTGTAAATGACGCGTAACGACCTTGTCGTTTTCCTCTCTAGGTTTTATGTGTATCCTTGTCAGAATCTCTATATAAAGATCTCTGCAAACTCTCTGTAAACCAAGTTTTTTGAGAAATAATAAAAGTTTGAGTTTTTCCTTCATTTTCAAGTTTCTTTCAAACTTTCATGGTATCAGAGCGCAGGGCTCTTCCTCGGCGACAACAATGGCAAGCGACACACAGATTCAATCAATCCCTCCCGGTTCTGAGAGCTCTACACCAAACCCGACTCCGTCAGCTCCAGTTCGAGTTACGCAGGGCCAGGATCGAGCTCCTCCAGCTTCAGATCGAGTACAGAATGCGCCAAGCTCGTCAACTCCGCCGCCTTTTGGAGCTCCAATGTTTCATTCATCGCTGCTGTCGCTTCCTCCAGCACCTCTCTCGTCACCTCTGAATATCTCACACTTTGTGACACTGAAGCTCTCTGCTTCTACATACCTGATGTGGAAGTCTCAGATGGAGATCTGGGTGTCCAGTCAGCGTCTTCTTGGTCATGTTACAGGGGCCACACCTCAGCCTCCAGCAACGACAATGGTCCGTTTTGGTTCGATGCTCTCTGATGTTCCAAATCCAGAACTTATGTCTGGCTTCAAAATGAACAGTCTGTGCTTGGGTGGATCTTTGGTTCTCTCTCTGAAGAAGCTTTACGGTCAGTCTTTGGCTTACGCTCCTCTCAAGAGGTATGGCTCTCACTTGCTCAAAAGTACAACCGTGTGTTACTCACTAGAAAGTTAGATATTCAGAGACGTATTAAAACCACTGCAAAAGGATCTAGGTCACTAGCTGTGTACTTGGGATAAATCAAAGATTTGTGTGATCAACTAGCTTCTATAGGAGCTCCTATTTCTGAACAGGCAAAGATCTTTGGTGTTCTTCATGGTCTAGGGCGAGAGTATGAGTCTATTGTTACATACATTGAAAACTCTATGGATTCTCATTTCAATCTGTCGTTTGAGGATGTGGTTCATAAGTTGATGGGCTTTGAAGACAAACTTCAGAGTTATGCTGCTGTGACTGATTCTGTAACTCCTCATCTTGCCTTTCAAACTGAGAAGACTGATGATTCAACAAATCGTAGTGGGAATGTCTCTTCCTACAACAACAACACCTCTGGTTCTCGTGGTGGTTTCTCTAATGGTGGAAGAGGCTCCAATCAGGGGTCTTTTCGTGGACGAGGCTCTTATTCTACTCAGGGCCGTGGTTTTCAACAACAGTTCACTTCAAACAACCCTCGACCAACTTGTCAAATCTGTGGCAGGTATGGCCACTCTGCCTTCAAGTGCTACAATCGATTTGACAAAGACTACGAACCACACGATGTTCAGAAGGCTCTAGCGGCTATGAGAGTATCCGAAACGTCTCCACCTTCTGGAACAGAGTGGTATCCAGATATTGGGGCTTCTACTCATGTTACCAACACTTCCTCTCAGCTGCATCAGGCTCAGCCCTACACTGGTAATGATTCTGTTATGGTCGGTAATGGTGACTTCCTTCCCATCACTCATATCGGTTCCACCACTCTGCCTAATTCTCAAGGTAATCTTCCTCTAACAGATGTTCTTGTCTGCCCTGGTATTGCTAAGTCCTTGTTGTCTGTCTCTAAGATTACTTCGGATTATCCTTGTGAGTTTACCTTTGATTGTGATTCTGTGATGGTAAAGGACAAGAGAACAAGGCAGATATTAGCTCGAGGCAGTAGGCACAATGACATGTATGTACTGGAGAACCCACAGTTTATGGCCTTCTACTCACCGAGGCAACAAAGCACAAGTTCTGAAGTGTGGCATCAGCGACTTGGGCACCCTAATAAGGAGCTTCTTCAGTATCTTGCAAGTAGTAATCTTCTAGTCATGAATAAGGCTGTCTCTCGTATGTGTGAGGCATGTCAGTTGGGAAAATTCAGTAGGCTTTCTTTTCTTCCTTCAGAGTTTGTAGCTTCTCATCCTTTGGAACGTGTTCACAGTGATTTATGGGGACCTTCTCCTGTAGTTTCGAACCAAGGTTTTCAATAATATGCAATTTTTATTGATAATTACTCAAGGTTCACATGGTTCTATCCCCTGAAAAGAAAGTCTGATTTCTATTCTGTCTTTATCACCTTTCAAACGTATGTTGAACGACAACTCCAACACAAGATCAAAGTTTTTCAAAGTGATGGAGGGGGTGAGTTCACGAGTACTAAGTTTTTGACTCACCTGCAACATTGTGGTATCAAAACATCTTCTCTCTTGCCCTCATATGCCTCAACAGAATGGCTTGGCAGAGCGAAAACATAGGCACATTACTGAGTTAGGTTTGTCTATGCTCTTTCAGAGTAAGGTCCCTCAATATCTATGGGTCGAAGCCTTCTTCACTGCCTGTTTTCTCGGTAATCTCCTTCCCTCTTCAGCTCTTACTGATAAAAAGAGTCCATTTGAGAAGTTGTTTGGTAAACCTCCGGTCTATTCCTCCCCCAGGGTCTTCGGATGTTCCTGTTATCCGTATCTCAACCTTATGCACGACATAAGTTCGATCCTAAGTCTCTGCACTGTGTTTTCATTGGCTATAATGAAAAATACAAGGGGTATAGATGTCTCTATCCACCTACAGGCCGGGTGTTTATCAGTCGCCATGTTCTGTTTGATGAATCTGTCTTTCCCTTTGCAGATAAGTATCATACTTTCCAGTCAAAAGCAGTCGATGGTCTTCTGTCTTGGCGTCTTTCCCCTGTAACACATGACACACCCTTGTTTGATATTCCGGTTTCATCAGATTCATTTACAGATGGGCTGAATGCTGCTCAACCAGTTCTTTCTACGGATACAGATACTCAAGCCTTGCCTCTTCCTGTCATGTCTCCTTCCAGTGCAGGAAATAGTTCTGAGTGTACGGCGTACTTAGATTCCGATCCTATAGGCAACAGCTATTCTCCTGCATCAGGAAGCACAGACTTGACCGGATCAACACAGAGCTCACACAGCTCACGATCTCAATCAGCCTCACCACTAGTAAATGAGTCACTTCAGTCAAGTCTCCCAGATCAGTCAACACGTATTACCTCAACTTCTACTGCAGACAATGCTCACCCAATGATTACCAGAGCAAAAGATGGGATTTTTAAACCAAATCCACGCTATGTACTATTCACTGTCAAGTCTAATTATCCAGAACCAAAAACAGTGAAGTCTGCATTAAAAGATCCTATGTGGACCGATGCTATGGGAGTTGAATACGGTACATTGCAGGAAACCAATACATGAGACCTTGTTCCACCTGATGTTGCAGAGAATGTCTTAGGTTGTAGATGGGTTTACAAGACTAAACTGAGGGCTGATGGAAGTCTTGACAGGTTGAAAGCTCGCTTAGTTGCCAAGGGATATGATCAAGAGGAAGGAATTGATTTTCTGGAAACCTTTAGTCCAGTGGTACGGACAGCTACAGTGAGATCAGTTCTACATGTTGCGGTTACTCAAAAGTGGTCCATAAAACAGCTTGATGTACAGAATGCATTCCTTCACGGAGATTTAAAAGAAGTTGTTTACATGAGACAGCCTCCTGGTTTTGAAGATCCGAGTAGGCCTGATCATATTTGTCGACTCAAGAAAGCAACTTATGGACTAAAACAGGCGCCTCGTGCCTGGTTTGATAAGTTCAGCACATTCTTGATCAACTTTGGATTTGTTTGCAGTATTCCCGATCCTTCCCTGTTTGTTTACATTAAAGGATCTGATGTTATGTTATTACTTTTATACGTTGATGACATGGTATTGACTGGAAACAATGATGAGTTGCTGCAACAGCTTCTAGACACTCTGAATAAGGAGTTCCGAATGAAAGACATGGGAGCTCTACACTATTTCTTGGGAATACAGGCCTTTTTTCATGATGAAGGTTTATTTCTGAGTCAAGAAAAATACACATTAGATCTTCTTGTCACAGCTGGGATGTCAGATTGTGCACCGATGCCAACGCCCTTACCTCTTCAGCTTGATAAGGTCTCAGGACAGGATAAGTCTTTCTCGGATCCTACTTATTTTTGAAGCTTAGCAGGCTATCCAGTTTCCGGTAAATCTCAAGCTCTCGGATAATATCTGACTCTCACTCGTCCAGATATCCAGTTTCCGGTAAATCTCATTTGTCAGAAAATGCATACACCAACTGAAGCGGATTTTAGCTTGCTCAAACGAATACTTCGTTACTTGAAGGGAACGTTTCAGATGGGAATCAATCTAAGTTCGAATACAGATTCTACTCTCCGTGCCTACAGTGACTGTGATTGGGCCAACTGTAAAGAAACCAGGAGATCTACAGGAGGCTTGTGTACATTTTTGAGGTCCAATATCATTTCTTGGTCTGCAAAACGACATTCTACAATCTCAAGATCGAGCACAGAGGCTGAATACAGAACTATGTCTATTGCAGCTACGGAACTTAAGTGGATAAGTTATCTTCTTGACGCTATTGGCCATCCTCAACCATCACTTCCAGAGCTGTACTGTGATAACTTGTCTGCGGTTTATCTCACGGCGAATCCTGCTCTTCACTCACGTTCCAAACACTTTGATGTGGACTTCCATTATGTTCGTGAAAGGGTTGCTCATGGAGCTCTTGTTGTCAAGCATGTTCCAAGCCATCAACAACTTGCAGATGTCTTCACCAAATCCTTGGCTCAACAACCTTTTTTTTACTTAAGGTTCAAACTCGGTGTTGATTTGCCACCAACCCCAAGTTTGAGGGGGTGTATAAGTCAATCAGAAAAACTTCTGGCTCCTTCAGAGTCTTCGACAGATGGGTTGAATGCTCAAGATGAAGCCCACACGAGGCCCACCATTGATCACCTTCTTCAAACAAAAACCTGCAACGGTAACAAAGGAGATAAGGATCAGTGTGAGTCAAAAGCAGTCAAACGTACGGAGACACAAGCCACCACAATCCAGCTGCGTAATCGCTTTGATTCTCTAACGTTTGTAAATGACGCGTAACGACCTTGTCGTTTTCCTCTCTAGGTTTTATGTGTACCCTTGTCAGAATCTCTATATAAAGATCTCTGCAAACTCTCTGTAAACCAAGTTTTTTGAGAAATAATAAAAGTTTGAGTTTTTCCTTCGTTTTCAAGTTTCTTTCAAACTTTCAGCCATGTTTCCAGCTGAATACTACAATCTTATCAAATCTCGATTTTTTCAACATGACGTTTTTTTGTAAACTTTGTACCATCCAAAAGATAATACTATAGTTCAGTTATAATCCGATTAACACAAGGATATAGAATTGAGACTTATATCAAGAATTAATAAAAGCAACTTCTTTTATTAGTTTTAGAAAAATTACTCAAAAACTAAAGTCTCTCTTAATCTTTCTCTCTCAACTCATAAGTGTTTGCAACAACTCTGCAACTCCTTATATAGAGAATATATTAGCTAACTCCTAATTCCAATAGATAAACAAATTTCTTTTTAGATAACTCCTAAATTTCATTTTCTAATCCTAACCTTCTAGAAAACATACTTTGATTAGGATTAGGAAACTTGCACTTCAAGTTTCTTTCAAGCTTATTCCAACATTCTCCCCCTTAATCTTGAAATCCTTTTGTGACACACCTAAAACTCCAATACGATCTCATCTCCCTGAACTTGTTTCTTCCTAGTGCCTTGGTTAAGATATCAGCCTTTTGCTCATTGCAATCCCATGGCTCTTTGTTTATAGCTAGCAATAGGTGTTCACTATCAATCTTGGCGAAAGTGCCAAAGTCATCGAGATAACTCGGTCTTACTCTTGGCCTTGTTGATCTCCTTAGTCCTTGTTCGGCTTCTTCTCCTTGATGTATCATCTCTGTCTCGGTTTTGGGAACTTGTATTTCATGTTCAGTGACCTCTTCTTCGAAACTATCTTCCTCCTTCTCCTCTGTTTCTTCTTCGAGATCATGGTCATCTCCCCTTGAGTTATTATAATTGTGTTCTCCAAAACAGATTACAGAAATTCCAGTGTTGTTACTAATTTCCTTCTCACCCCACTTCCAGTCTTTGCTTTCATCAAAGATCACATCCCTGCTCACAACTATTTTCTTGGTTCTAGAATCAACTAACCAATACGTCTTTGATTCTGGATCCGTTCCTAAGTGGACAAGTACTTGTGATCTATCATCCAGCTTCTTCAAGTGTTGCGCCTCTGTCTTTGCAAAACGGATGCATCCAAATACTCTTATATGTAACATCATTAATGACTTACATATATACAGTGGTTTGCACAACTTTGCTAAGCCACTTTTCTTTTCCTATTAGAATTAGATATCTCATAATCTAACAAGAAAATTACCATAACCCTAGAGATCGATTTAGCTCTGATACCAATTATAGAATTGAAACTTAGATCAAGAATTAATAAAAGCAACTTTTTTTATTAGCTTTAGAAAAATTACTCAAAAACTAAAGTCTCTCTTAATCTTTCTCTTTCAAATAAGTGTTTGCAACAACTCTGCAACAACTCTGCAACTCCTTATTTAGAGAATAGATTAGCTAACTCCTAATTCTAATAGATAAACAAATTTCCTTTTAGATAACTCCTAAATTTCATTTTCTAATCTTAACCTTCTAGAAAACATACTTTGATTAGGATTAGGAAATTTGCACTTCAAGTTTCTTTCAAGCTTATTCCAACAAAGGAGTCAAGAAATAAAAGCAGTTAAATTTCTTTAACAAGAAAAGATGAATCACAGTTGAATTTGATCTCTAAACTAATACAATATTATTATCATAGTAAAAAGTTCATACGACTTTTAAATGATGCTGCCGTCACATGTTCATGAATATCTGTCCCTCTTGGTCTTAATAATTTTTTTTAGTAAATATCCCATTGGAATAGGATTTTATTCAATCTATCTATGCCGACTACTTCCTGCGATCCTCTTTTTGCGTTTAAGTATGCGCTTGCGTTTCCATGTTATAAATATATTTGAAGCATTTATGTTGACTTTTGCAGCCGAAAGAGATCTTAACTCTTTTTATTTAAAAATCTATTAATGTCAATGATGACAAGCAAAATCAATGAACAAGTGATGTTATTCATATTTTACTATATATAATTCATGACAAGCGTATATATAACAACCTGATAAATTAATAATAAGTGTGATGTATATGACTACGTTTTTCCCGGAGAATATGGTCATGGAGGTTTGGGTGAATCTACATTCTATTTCTACACTCTACACGCAGAATGTGAACTAAATCATCGAATATTTTAAACATTCAAAAGACTCAAGCTAACCTGGTTCACTATCTTATGGATAGTATTTTCTGGCAAGTACTATCTTTCGAATCGATAGATTTAGAAGCTCCAGTTTCAGTCGCTTGAACATTGAAAGTATTTCGGCATATTCGTGGAGTTTCTTCTCCATTCTCTGACTTTCCATATTCTTAGTAGTTTGGTTTGTGACATTCTCCTAGATATAATTTAAACCAACTAATATTAAAAATACGAAGATCATCTGAACTATATTAGCTAACATATTATGAATTATTATAAACAGGCACAATGTGTTTGTCAAACTTAAAATCACTTACCTGACTTTTAGCGTCAACCGAATTTTAACAATGTTCTCATAATTCTCACAGTTGACTTTGAAAGAAAATGTGTCGAAGTTTCTTTTAGATTCTCAATCAAAAGATACCATCTCCTTCTCCTCAACCTATGTGTCAAACTCCTTATCCCAAGTTTGGTCGACATCCCGCCATATATTCCTAATTAGAAAAATGAATCAAATAACCCAAAGGTAATATCATCAATTTAAAAACAATCGATTGTACGTTTTTAGGGCAATTCCTCATTTTTTGAAATTTCACATCCTCAAAGATCATATTCTCCAACTTGCTTCTAGACTAAGGTTTGAAGCTAACCATGCATTAACGTTCTTAGGAATAGCACATCAGTAAATTCTAAAGATTTTTGTCTCTTGTTATTATGTTTAGCACATCAGTAAATTTGACTTTTACCTTAGTCGCTCACGCTGTCTTAGCCGCCGTCACGACCACAATCCTTACGATGTTTCTCCTCGATCTAAACATGCGTTTGATGGTGGCTTCCATCGCAGGTATTTCAATCATTAGATTGATTTTATCAATTTCTTCCTATTTTAAACTCTTCTAAGTTCTAACTTTCTCTCATCTCTTCTTCTTCGTTTCTATTTTTTAACCGCTTCCAAGGAGGATACGACGAACGGAATCTCACAAATCACGCAAGCCACACTTGACCAGATCCGCGAGCATGTCTTGGAGTTTTGAACTTCGTTATGCATCGCGGGATCGAGCCATGCTGCGTTCTTCGTATCCTTTTACGCTCTCACTGATGAGATGGTGAAACCCTTGATCGTTATTGAATACCTATCTGTTATTGTGGGATCTGTAGGTGTTATATACTTATCTTTCCTCACTGATCCTTTGTCTTCGGCCATAGTGACAATGGTGTATTGCGCACTCCAGATTCTCTACTCGCTCGGAAAGATGGTACACAAGCTCTACGACGGTGGGGATGACGATGGCCAATGAGAAAAATGTTATTTTGTTTTTTTTGGGTTTTTCGGGGTTTTTTTTGTCTGCTGTTTGTTGGTTTGTTTTTGTATGTCGCTCGAGTTTTTTGTTTGTTTGTAACTTTCCTAATGAATAAAATATTAACAGCCAGTTTTCACATACATGTCGATCAATGTGGTTTCTACATACAAATTGTACCAAAGCTGATTTCTTATTACATATCCGTGAATCGCCTTTCCAAGTTTAAGCAGACCCGGTTCAGCAACAGCTTGAAGAAGACTACTTATCGAGCTGGTATTTGGCTTCAGACCAGCAATTTGCATTCTCTTCAATATCGCAATGGCACCTTTGTATAAGCCTTTATATGCGTGGCCTGACAAAAGAGAGTTCCATGTCACTATATCTGGTTTCAAACCACATCTCTCCATTTTGTCTAGGAGAGCTATGGCATCATCTACATAACCACATCTCTCAATTCCTATTTTTTGAAATTTCACATCCTCAAAGATCATATTCTCCAACTTGCTTCTAGACTAAGGTTTGAACCTAACCATGCATTAACGTTCTTAGGAATAGCACATCAGTAAATTCTAAAGATTTTTGTCTTTTGTTATTATGTTTAGTATAAATTTGGGGTTTAACCAAAATTTATTGTATGAAAACTTGGATGAACGTTAAATATTGTTGTTGGTTATTTTAGCTATTCTCATTCCCTAACTAAAGGACTATTTGGAAATATTGGGAAATTTGTATCAGTTCTCCATGATGATAATATATTGCATCCTATTAGAAAAATGGCCAATGAAAAATCTGATAACATTTGCATGTTGTTAACTTATAATAGATTTGAAGTAATATTGTTAACTTTTACAGCCGAAAGAGCCTTAATTATTTTTATTTAAAAATGTATTAATGTCAATGTCTCAATGATGAAAAGCAAAATCAATGAACAAGTGATGTTATTCATATTTTACTATATGTAATTCATGACAAACGTATAACAACCTGATAATTTAATAACACGTGTGATGTATATGACTACACGTCTGTCCCGGAGAATATGGTCATGGTGGTTTGGGTGAATCATGTACACTCTACACAAAATATGAACTGAATCATCGAATAATCTGGTTGAATTTGGTTCTTCATCATATCACGGTAGAAGATTCAAACCACAATTCTTTCGATAAAGTGCATGTATGTATAACACTTATACTAGTTAAGCCCAGCTCATGACATTATACTTGAATTAAATATTAAAAAAAAAAACTGTATGAAATATCTGTGATCTACGAATTCATGAATTGGAATTTGTCTCCGACTCTCTCCAGCTATTCTACTGAATTGCACTTATGGTTTAATAATAGATATTTACTTACTTGAGTATTATATTTATGATTTAAAGTCTTTCATGATAATGCAAAGTCTTGTTCTTCTTACCTACTGATTAAGACTGAATTTAAGATAAAAAAAAGACCAAAATTAAGACATGATGTAAAGGGTGGTAACTAATACTATTCTATATTTTATTAGCTGGCTCCCATTTGCCGATACGCGATACGAAATAAACCATGCTGGCTTTGATATCAGATGGTGAAAAACACTTACGAAATAGCTTTAATATGGTATATTCACAATTTACAATATTTTTAGTGCCTTTGTGCACATTAGTGCCCAATGTATCACGTATTATTTCTTGATTAAAATCTTACTTGCAAATAAAACAGGGGATTATGTAATAATGAATGATAATATAATAGTATTAAGTGGTCAACACTATGAAGTTAACGGACACTCTGTTCTGTCCCTTGTTAGTGGCCTCTCTAAGCCCATAGATAGTTAATAAGACCTTGTTGGGTTAATTAGATTCTGAAACACAATTCTTGCATAATTTTGGCAAGTGATAATTTCCATTAGGCATTCTTTTGTTTCGTCTACCAAACCTTTTCCAGTTGATTGACTCGGTCTTCTTGCTCTCATATGAGGAGGCAACATCGATGATAATATGAATGAGAAAGTCATGGGGTCTTCATGGACAATGTTTTGCATGAAAAATCATGGGGTCTTCATATCTACATAGAATTTTGTGTGTTTAATCAATGAAAACGTTATCCACATATATATGGCTTTTATAAGGCTCGTTTTAGATGAAGATATGTGTCTTGCAATATAAACCGAAAGCTGTTGGTTTTTCCCACGAAAACAAAGCATTATCATTCGGAAGGCTCTGTGTACTTATAAGTGAGATTGTTTGAAAATTTTACCCCAAAAAAAGAGTTAGTATGAAAAGATGTGGGTTATCAAAGAAAATGTGCTACGATTATATGGAGCAATTGAAAAGTAATAAAAGATTATTACATTTATAAACTGAATTCGGATGTCGTACAGTCATTTGACACTAAATGTAATAGAATTAACAATATAACTGATGATTAAGCAAAACTTGTGTATATTGTTTTTATGTACAAAATACCAAATGTGATAATGGTGAAAAGGATACTTACATTTGATTATTTGAGAACCATTCATAATTTCAATTCATCCGGAGGTTTTATCTTACATAAACAAATTTATTAATGTAAGGCGTTTAAAATAACAATCTCTAGTACTCTCCCGCGCACATAGATAATAAATTTATAAAGTTAAATTAGATGCTCTTGACTGTAAAAGTCCCAAACAAGGTTGGAAGTGAAGTCTAAGGAAGGAATCGACCTAATTTTCATTTTCTAATCAACCACAAAGCTACTGTGAATCTGGTTTTCACATATAAAGTTTTACCAAAAAAAAAAAAGAAGACAACGAGGAAAATGCCACAATACAAGTATACAACAAACACACACAAGCCAAGAACATCAAGTTACGGTGCTGTCGGAATATTACACACAAGCCAAGATCCCACATTTCAACATTTTTATTTATTTTTACATATTTTTTTTTATTGATCTTGAGCGGGTGACGCAATTAGTGTTGATAGTGATATGACTCAAACAAACTGATTGTAGCCATTGAAGTAGAGTTCCTTCCACAGGGAAAACAAATTCAATAAACCCCACATCCAAAGTATCCAAGATACAGGTGAAACAACAATTTGCGAATTTTTGGATTGATTTAAAGAAAAATAAAAAAGGTGAAAACTTTTTGCTTTTTTCCCTAAAAAGATGGAAAGTAAAGTAACAAGAGGAGAAGAAGAAAATGGAGAGAGACAGAAAGTGGAGAGATTGGTGGAAAAGTTGAAGAATCGTAATAATAGTAGAAACAAGGGTCATCGACCTTCAACACCGGCGCATGTTAGCTTGCTCCCTAACCTTTTCTCTAAACTCTCACCATCAATCGTTTCCTCTAGAAAGCTCGCTGCTGCTTTCTGGGAGTTTCATCAATACTACGAAGATCGCTCCTTCCTCTCTTCTCCTGCTGCTAAAATGCACCGCGGCGCAAACGATTTCGCCGGAACTAGTAATCGCCGACAACGTCACGGCAAGGCGGTGGCGGCGATTAAGGAGAACGGTCTCGACCTCTCTCAGTTCCTCCGAGATCCCTCTCCTGATCATCAGGTCTCTCTCGATATTTACCTTTTTTCTTCGCCAAAGACCCGTTTTTTCTGAGATTCATAAGCTCTGAAGCTCGAAGCAATAGGTTTATGATAATGGGTATTGTGAAAGTTTGGATTTGAAACGTGGGTCGTGATGAGCTGGTGAGAATTGCTCGATGATTTTGGGTGTTCTGGGTTTTAGTGTAGCTTTACTCTGTTCTTGGCTTTTTTAGCTCAAGTGATTGGTATTGGAACTGATTAGGATTCAAGTGTTAAATGAAAAAAACAGATCAAAAGTTACATCTTGTGGAGTTTCATGGGTTTCAAAGTCCTGACTGTTAAGCTAGAAGACACTATGCGTGGCAAATGATTCTGATCAGCTCATTATAGTATACACTTTGAGAATCTTTTGTATCAAAGTCTAAGCCTTGTGAGAAGTTTGTTTGTCTTGAATCTTTACACAATGTGATTTTTTTCAAGTTGGTATTTTTCAGTAAGACTTTATGATTCTTTTCTAATGTCAATGGCTCGCAGCTCGCTTTGGTTTGTGTATTGGTTCTGATAATGGTCATACGTTGTCTCAGCCAGAGAGTGCGGGAAGCCTAAGGAGGCAAATCGGTCAAATGTTGATGAAGCATCATCAATCAATCGAAAGAAACAACCACGCTCTTCAGCCTGTATCTCCTGCTAGTTACGGAAGCTCTCTCGAGGTTGCGACATACAACAAAGCAGTAAAGCCAAGTAGCTCAATGGATTTCCATGGAAGACCGTCCAGAGAACCTCACTACAATCTCAAGACATCAACCGAGCTTCTCAAGGTATTGAACCGTATCTGGAGCCTCGAGGAGCAGCATGCCGCCAATATCTCCTTGATAAAAGCTCTGAAAACCGAGCTGGCTCATTCACGTGTTCGAATCAAAGAGCTTCTTAGGTACCAGCAAGCCGATAGGCACGAGCTAGAAAGAGTGGTGAAGCAACTCTCTGAGGAGAAACTCTCCAGGAAGAACAAGGAAGCTGAATGGGTAAGCTCTGCTAGGAAAGAGTTGGAAGATGAGCGGAAACTTAGAAAACGTTCTGAGAGTTTGCATAGGAAACTGGCGAGAGAGCTCTCCGAGTTGAAGTCTACGTTGTCTAGCTGCGTCAAGGAGCTTGAGAGAGGGAATAAGTCGAGGAAGATGATGGAGATGCTCTGCGACGAGTTTGCGAAAGGGATCAAGAGTTACGAAGAGGAAATCCACGGTTTAAAGCAGAAGAATTTGGTAAAGGAATGGGCGGGTCGTGAAGAAGAAGGAGATCATATGGTTCTTCATATCGCGGAATCTTGGCTTGACGAGAGGATGCAGATGAGATTAGAAGGTGGAGATGGTAACAGTAGCTCAGTGTTGGATAAGCTCGAGTCTGAGATCGAGACATACCTTCAGGGGAAGCCGAGAAACCGCCGGAGCTCACTTGAATCCGTCCCGTTGAGTGCACCACCGCGTGATGTTGACTGTGAGGAAGACTCCGCGGGAAGCGATTCTAATTGCTTCGAGCTCAAGAAAGCTCATGTAAACGAGGCTGATAAACTTAACCAACAAGAGAACAAAGACAGTTTGTGCGATGAAAAGCCTAAAGGAAAGATTGGTAGCCCGTCGAGTTTCCAAGTGAAGTTCGAGGATCAAATGGCCTGGAAATTAAACAAGGAAACTGGAGCCATCGAAGAAGAAGAAGATGCAGAGCTAAAGAACAACAAGAGTAACAAACCAGAGGATGAAACCGATCAGTGTGCTACTACTACGAACAAGAACGATGTGATGGGGGAAATGATTCGGACACACAGAAGATTACTGTCTGAAACTCGTGAAACTGATGAAGCTTCTTGCAGTTACCCATCTTCTCGGAGACAAGCGAGTCCAGTTCGACAATGGACTTCAAGAACCGTAATACCTGATCTTATAGGCTCTTCCGAGCCGTCTGTAAAGTCTTCTGATATTGCAATAGCTCAAGGAGCAAGGGACAACACTTTGAAAACTAGGCTCGCAAAGAGTTCCAAGTCCCGTCTTCGGTTGTTCAAAGGCTAATTTTGGTGGGAAATTAGCAAACGAGAGTTCTTGTCTGATACACACACAGATTCTTGAGTTTCATATTTCATTTTCTCTGTAAATCAGACGCATCTGTAGATTTGTATATCGATTTCATTCTACACATTTTTGGGAACTTGTAATCAAGGATTTGATAAGCTCTGTTTTTGTGTTCATTTGATGCAGAGCGCGAGACTGAGACGGCGTCGTTTACTTTTAAGGCCCAGATAGGCCCAAGTATTGTATTGGGCCTATTGTGTTCAACTTAATTAGTTTAATTTCATCACATTTCTTCTGATCGCCTTCCTCTAGAGAGAGAGATGGCGACGGCGTCGTTTAGGTGGATTCTGCAGCTTCACAGAGATGTACCAAAAGCGGCTCGATTCTACGCGCAAGGTCTCGACTTCTCCGTCAATGTCGTCACTTTACGCTGGGCCGAGCTCGATTCTGGTCCTCTCAAGCTAGCTCTTATGCAATCTCCCAGGTTTTTTCAATACTCAGTCAAGTCCAATGCACACACTCTGTTTGATCATTTGCCTCAATGAATACTTTTTTCTGGGTTAATCCGTCTAAAGAACGTTTGTTTGGTTTTTTTTCGTCAAAATTTTTATCTGATGAAGCTAAAAGTTTCCCGGCTCTCCTTGAACTCAAATTCACTATACTTACATTGCAATTGTAGAGTTTTATTGTTGGATCATTTGTGGAAGAACAAGTTTAATGTTTGATGTTTTTAATTGTTAATCCTGTAATTCAGGTGTTTGTGTTCGATTACGATAGCTGTTTCTATGATTCCTTGTCCTAAAGTCCCAGCCTTTATCATCCTTATTGGTCTCTTACCTTTGTATTCCGAGAGTGTACGATTGCATTTTGAAAATGACACTCTGTTTTTAAGCGGATGAGATGTATGTTTCTAAACTTATATACCCTCTCTTGCTTGTTTGGATTTGGCTTTGTGTGATTACGCTGTCTGTGATTAAAGGTTTTTATTTTCCACCAATTCAAATTCACTACGTCATTGCAATTGTAGAGAATTATTGTTGGATCATTTGTGGAAGAACAAGTTTGCTGTTTTAAGTTGTTGCTCCTTTAATTAAGGTGTTTGTATTCGATTACAATAGTTGTTTCTATGATTCCTTGTCCTGAAATCCCAGTTTACATCATCCCTATTGGTCATTTTACCTTTGTATTCCGAGAATATATGATTGAATATTGAAAATGGCATTCTGTTTTAAATCGATATAATCTATAGTTTTTGCACCTTTAAACATTTTTTGCTCGTTTGAATTTGACATTTTGTGATTATGCAGTTTGTAATTTCCACTGAAAAGACTTTCTTTTTTTGCAGCGATCATGTTGCTGAGAAAGGGAACTCATCGCTTCTATCGTTCACCGTCGCAGACATTAATGCAACAGTGACCAAACTTATGGCACTAGGAGCAGAATTAGATGGCACTATCAAGTATGAGATACACGGAAAGGTAAAAACAACTTCAATCTCTTCTGAAGATGTTCAGTTTCATTTTTTGAGTCTTACTTTCTTAAATGGGATTTGAAGAATTTTTGCGGTTGTTTTTTCTGTTAACTTAGGTTGCAGCCATGAGATGCCCTGATGGTTACATGTTAGGCCTTTATGAGCCTGCATTAATCATATGAATAGATTTTGTTATTACAAATCTTATTCATCTTCTCTTTGAAGCTATTGTTTACTTGTAAGAAACCAAAGTCACTTTTCGTTTTGGAGAAGTTATGACACTCAGGAAGTTAGAAAAGGCGAAACTTTGAGGCCTAAACGACCAAGTGCTTTTCCCGCATATGGTTTATAGGATGTGGCTATCAAGTTGATTGTGTAGGAGATTGTTCTGTGAACTTGGGGATCCAAAACTCATCTCATGATCAATAAAGAGTTGTTCCTCCATAGATAATAAAAAGGAACATAGAGATTAATTGGTAACTATCACATTCTACTCAACTTGTTCTTTGTGGAGATTGGTACATGTTTAACTTGCTCTTTCACAATATTATACTAAAGGAAGCTAGTCTCAGTCAATTTTCCCTTGAAATCATACATAGTAATATCGTGAAAGTGACGCATATTCTACACAATCCTTTGAAATTGACAAGATCCATTGAAGTGGACTTAATGGACTTTAGTGCTTTTGTAGTTGTTGAGCTGTTGACTATGTTTGTTGGTCATCATTTTACAAAACTGCCCCCAAGCTTTGGAGCAATTATTTATATTTATTTTATCTCCATGGTTGTAATTTCATTTTTTGAAGTGGGTTGATTGTTCAAAGATCTTCTTAAGATTATTATGATAATTTGGGGACCATTATGTTTGTAGCTGGTTACAAACAAATAGAACCAATTTACGCACCGAATCCTAAATGTTGGACATTACCAATGCACTTTGATATAGTGCTTAATTACCTAGATATTTTTGCAATTTTCTATTTCTTATAAAGAAAGTCTACATATCTTTATAATAATTGGGAATCCGTTATGTTGTTTTCGAAAATTTTGAAATCCCATTTGATTAAGCTTTAAGATGCCTTCATGCAAGAATCGAATCCCTCCTCTCAAATATGACAAAATACTAGGTGACCAAATTTAGACATTTCCTTACATATTTTCGGGACAGTTAAAAATGGCACTCTAACATACGAGAATACAAGCGTTTGTTTGTATGTTTTTTTTTAATTAAAATTATAATTTTAACTATAAAAAATTAAAAATAAGAAAATTGGGTGATATATCAAGATGTCGGATTAGAGATATGGCTTGCTATCGTCGACGCCAACAATTGAAACTGTGAATGTCGAGGCTCGCTGTATTTCATATAGAAGCTATAATCGGCTGTTGAGCATTTGTAAATTAAATGCGGGTCTAAAGACTCTTAGAGCAAACCATATAGGAAACTTGAGAAAATTAAGTTACATGTGGTGTTAAACGATCAGATCAAACCTAAAGGACATTTTAGCCCAAACAGTCACGAGGTCATGCAATATTTAAATGAGTTTTAAGAATAGCCAGTTATGAGCACCAAATATGGTGTGACAAATCACAATTAAAACAATATTTATATAAAGTTATAGTTCTATATATATTTTCGTCACTCAAGAGAATATGAATATTAAGACTTATTATAAGAAATAATTAAGAGAGACTAAAAAAAGTTATGTGGCACACATGGTTTGTGAATACATATACATGTATGTTATGGAGAATAGAAACTTAGTAATAGTGACAATTATCTTAATATAATTAAAGACAGAAAATACTCGAAAAGATTTGTTAAGTGTACCCAACTAAGCACAATTAACAATTTCACATTCTCAGGTGTTGCTTTTCATCACACTTTATTGTTGTTTATAAGAGAGATTTTGTGATGTCACATCGTCTCGCGCACATAGACACATATACATGTGTATATTTGATATTATATAAACTTTTTTTTTCTCTTTTGGTAAAATGATATTATATAAACTTGTATAATATAATGAGACCTGCATAGGCTGCATTCGTCTCTTCATTACCATTGTCTCTTTTTGGTGTGCCAATGGGACTAAAGTCAAATGCCATACTACACCAACAATATTCTTTGTCTCATCATGTTTGAGAGATGGTGTATTCTAATCCCTAAATTCCTATAAATATATAGTTTCTCATAATTTAGGTGACATTTATTTTCTAACCGCTAAAAAAACTCGTACCGTTTTCGATATACTCATTGTGATTTAGTTATCAAATTTGAAAGTTTACATAATCTAAGTATGTGTTTCGCTAAAGCAAAAAGAGTTAGTTTTATTTTTATTTTTTTCCAGTATGTACCAAAATTACTAATTACTATATTTCATTAAAATATATAAAATAATAGTTAGTTTTATATAATTTCCATAACTGTCACATTCATCTTTTTTTTTTTTTGAATTTCAGTTGTATTTTCATTCCGTTCTATTTCATTCTATTTTCGTCCTAAATTTCAAATACAACATAAATAAAATAACTCTTTTAGTTCTTAAATATTTGTTTCATTTCTGTTCCCACAATTCCATCACAATTTAACGTTTGTCCACCTTATGCATATCGGCTTCTTTAATTAAACCAAACCATTTGGTAAATAAGCTTCCCTCGGTTGTATCTCTTTTAACTTCTTGGTTCACCATTTTTCAGCCCCCTTGACTTGTTTCTTTTTTGGGTTAAGCTTGTGGTGGCCTAGATGTAGCAGCTTGTTGCTGTCTTTTCCCCTGCGTGGGTGTAATTTTTTTGGCCGCAGGGTTGTAACTCTTCTTCTTATTAATGGAAAAGCAAAAAATTTTATAAAAAAAAAAGTTTCATAGTCTATAAATATGTGTCGCGGGACTGTCAACCTCACTTCTCCTAAGACTATGTCACGTGTCCAAAAACAAGAAATTCACACATGTTTATTAGAAAGAACAACGAGTTAACCATTACAAGAAATATATTATAAATGGCAGACATCATAAAGAGAACTGGAAAAAGAGTTTGACCTATATTTGGCATACAATTGTGTGCTTTAAAATAGCATAATTTTGATACTTCTTCAATTAATATAAAAATAGTAGCTTCCTATATAAGAATACACACATACATATAAATATCAACTAACTTTAGCTAATTAAAACTTTGTTTTTTGGGTATTCGGTGGAGATGTGGCATCATTACAAGAATCTAAGCATGTATTTAGTATTCTTCATGGATTATTATAACTTAGATTAAATGATATAGTTTTGATTATTTGTAGATTACACTCAATAACCCCGATTTCACAAAACAATTCAAATTTAAAGTAGTAAACTGCAAATGAAAAAAAGTACATGTAATCAAATTGTAGATCAATGCATGATGATGATGTTGACACTCGTCCAATGTCGATATTAATGTACCATTTTGCCCTCCTGAAGATACCCGTAGTTGAGGGTGGTTTAGTCATTATAGGGCATTTTTTCCAACCATGAAGAAGACATATCTAGGAACTTGTTGCAGAGAAAAGAGATCAAGACCCGAGGTGATGTTGTCGTTGAACACTGAGATCTCTTTCTCTCTCTCTCTTGTATTTGATACTTTACAGCCCATCTTAGGGTTTTTTTTTGTCAAAACCCTAATTATTCAAACACATGTAAATAGATCGTTTTTGAATATTTCATATCATTTTACATAGTTTCTTATAATCTGATTTATGGATTAAAAGCCAGATCAATTTCTGAACTTGCAGTTTCCTGTATATAGTAGCTTGTGATAGCTTGTATACTATTTGCAAGTAAGTCACCTTTAATTGAGCGAAAGCTAGGTACTTGAAATAGGAAAAAAACTAATAATCATTGGATGAAAGAACTACTAAAACCTTATCTTGGAAGATTGGTATTGCTTCTAGTAGTGAAACTTTATTTCATTAGATGCCAACTCATTACAAAGAAAAAGATAAAAATCTTCATAGATTGGACTCGAAGATGTTGAGGGAGGTCCACGACTGAATCCTGCAAAACAAACTATAAACACTTTATAAGTTAATTAAGTGCCAGACTTATTTATAACATATCAGTGTCGAACTTGATCCTGAGTTAGTAGACTTAAACACATGAATTCAATGCTTGTATATATAAATGGAAAAAAGGGAGCTCCCTTCAGTCCAAGCATAGAGAAGTGAAGATTCAATTTTCTCTCGCATCATTCATTCATTTACCATATGCGAACATATTCTTTCATTTGGTATTTGGATTAATGAGTCGAGAGTCAATTAAATCTCACATATTACTCCATGAGTGGACCAAAGAAAGCTCTCTTCCTCCACCAACTCAACATCCCTCACCATATTAACATTTCTACAACTATATGTATAAGCACAATTTGATTATACTATCTAGAGCATAAAACCACAAAAAAATCTAGTGAGATAGCCCATGCTTTTGATTCTTGATGGGAGGATCTTCCTCTATGTGTGTGCTAGAATCAACCTAAATCTTCAAAATAAACCCTAGATGACCATAGATGCAGCTGAGGCACCGTCTGGATTAGTATAAGAATGAGTTTATGTGAAAAAAAAAAAAGAGAAGAGAGATGATAGGTGATAGGAGGAGAGATGTATATAGAGCATCAAGGATTAATGGCTTTATATAGCAAAAACAAAGGTAAACATAAACCGGCAAAACCCACAATGTTTTGTGCATTTTTTTTTGTTGCACTAACAATTTGAAATAATATATATGGTTATTGAATAAGTGGGTGGTTAGTATTTTTCCACGTTTTTTTTATTCTTAATTTTTTCCATTATAAAGATATTAGTGTCAATTTTCTTCATTATCATTTCATGTTTAGTACTCATTTGGATTACTTACTATAACTAGAAGAGTTGATGATCATATGAAAAAATATATAATAATTTAGGATATATATAACGTTAAATTTCCTGGCTTTTGTAAACTCAAGATCAGTTGATCACAGCTAATATATTAATTAATGTAACAATGAGACTTTTAGCATATATATTCATAGATCTTCACAAATCTATATACATTAGCGTTTTATGCTGACACAAACAAGTAAAACTAGTTACATGATATAATTTTGAATGTTAATGATATTTATCAATGAAATCTTCTTAACCAAACCATCAATTCGTTTTCTATTGTGTATAAAATTTTCCAATATACTTGGTGTGAAAATTTTTTTGCATAATACGAAAAAAAAGAAGAAGCTTGCACCAAATGAGACGACAACAAAAAAAATAGAAGCACCGATCGGTTTACATTAAACAAACATGACTACTTCTTCAGTATGCTGAATTCTAAATGAATTTCTTCTTTTCTGTAATCAATTAAAATTTCGAAATTTGCTTTATGTTTCATGATAATTGTCTGCTTTACACTCGAGCGGCCGGACCTTGTTCCCGGGAAATTGCTTTTTGATAAGAATAAGTACATACGAATTTCTTTAGTTGATTATAAAAATAAAAAGGGATCTTAATTTTGTCTACAATGAACCTATCAGTACACGTGGATATTCTGTTGTTGCTTATACTACGCAAAAAAATAGCTTTGTAGTATTTGTGTGATGTTCTTTTTAAGAAAAACAAAATTCTAACCCCGTGCATCTCTGCACGGGAATATTTTTTATTATTTAACAAATTTTGTAATATAATTTGTGTTTTTGAGTTTAGATATAATTATTTTTATAAATATATTTTTTAATAAGCGAAAATATTGATTTTTGTGTTTAGATATATTTTTATAGTATTAAAATTAATTATGATTATGAAAATATAATTTTAACTCGTTCGCTAATATTAATTCAAAATGAACTATTATAAAAATATAATTCTAATTTGTCCGTTCATATTACCGTATAATATAAATATTTGTTAAAAGTTTGAGATGTATTAACAATATTATTTAGCATTATAGTTTTCTAAAATGTAATCAACGAAGGGAGTGTACAACTGGTTTTTCAAACCACATTATAGTGTATGCAATAATTTTTAATTTTTTTATGTTTTGATTTTGTATGAAAATTATATTTTCGATATACATGTATAATTCAAAATTAGTGATATTAGCTACCAAAATATTTTTAACCCGGGTTTATATATATATTTTTAGTTCTATGAATTTTAAAAAATATATTTTTAATATTTAAATTATATATTTGAATTTTACCTATTATTTTATTATTAATTTGTAAATAAATCATAATCGTAAATATATTATATAAACAACATAAATATCATATCATTTACATCATTATAAATATTTTATATTTCAAATATGACCATTATTTTTCATATGTAAATTTTTTTTTCAAAAATTCTAGATATTTTCGATAAAAATGTTTAATAGTATAGAAATTATTTAAATTAGAATCTTTAAATCAAATCTAAATTAATATCTGATTTATTATTTTTAATTAAATCAAATCAAATCTAAATTACCTATATTTAAGGAATTCTAAAAGTATTTAAATTAATAACTAATTTTCGAAATTAAATATAAATAATTATTAAAATTATTTTTAAACACTTAAAAAAATTAGGAGTAAATTAGGAGTGTTTGGAAGCAAGTACTAAATGTACTTCTGTTTTAATATAATAGATTGTGTGATGTATGAAAATTAAGAATTTAATATTGTGAAATACATACCCCTCTGCTTATTTGGGGGAAAAAAGAAACTGAAGCTATTAATTAAGAAGAATTATTTAACTATAAAATTATCATATGAGAGATTTTTTATTCATCTGAAATTCATTAAAGTCCTTAAATCAGTGGAGGTATCAAAAGAGTAACAGAGACTGTCTCATAATTGTTTTATAGCATAAATCTTATAAAAGATTAATGTGTACTTGTATTGCTTCTAATGAAGTTCGAAGATTCAAGATAAGTACCTACAAAATCTTTGTCACACATAGGCTTTCTTATATAGCCTTTTCTCCACTATTAGGCTCATGTATATCTACCGATGCATATAAGATAACAATATTGTACTTATGTATGTATGTAAAGAGAGAAGGAGAATATCGATGACATAAAGTATCATTATGAAATTACCAACTTGCAAAGATGTATCTTTATCTTCATTATAGTAATAGTTTATCGTTTAAATTTGTACTTTGATGTTCCAATTGAGCAGTCGTTTGTCTAGAACATGCAGCTTCGTAAACATTAAACTTCAGTTAAAATATATGTAGTAGTTAAGGTTTAAGTATAATTTCCAGATATATATATATATATATATATATAAATATAAAAAAAAAAATCGGATTGTTTTGGATAAAATTAAAATCAAACACACATTCTTTAGTTGTTTAGCAAATGTATCACACTTAAATCGATCCTTAAACTATCAAAATGTAAAAAATTTGGGGATAGCTACTAAATTAAATAGTTGTTTTGTGATTTTGATCCCTAAAAAAAATTGAACCTTGCATCTAGGTCTGGGCGTTCGGATATCCATTCGGGTTCGGTTCGGATAATTCGGGGTTTCGGATTTTCGGTTTTTAGATTTAAAATCCATTTGGATATTTTTTGAATTTCGGTTCGGGTTCGGTTATATTCGATGGGGTTCGATTCGAGTTCGGATATCCAAAAAATAATAAAAATTAAATAAAAATAATTAAATTTAAATAAAATTGGTTAAATTCAAATAAAATTTGGCAAAATTTAACAAATATAACTAAAAACTTTAGTATATTTAAATTATTTTGGATTTTTTCATTATTTTCAAAATAAATAATTCATATTTTGGATTTATAATTGTAATTTTAGGTTATTAAGTCTAAATGTAGTTACTATTTTGGGTATATAATTGTATTTCGGATATTTCAGATATCCATTTGGATTTTTGGTTTAGTTTAGTTTGGTTTCAGTTTTTCGGATTTAGAAATTTAAAAACCGTTCGGATATTTTATCAGTTTCGGTTCGGGTTCGATTTCTTTTCAGGTCGAATTCGGATAAATTGTTCGGGTTCGGATAATGTGTCCAGGCCTACTTGCATCCATAGTTCAAATTGATATTTAGAAAGGAATGATTTATGCCATTTAAGGGTATATCAAAGATTGGTTTCGGACCAAAAAAATCATAGATCTGAATACAAATCTCTTTTGTTAAAAAAAAGGAATTAGCTACTATTTATTCAATTTCTTTTTAATTAACACCAGACATAATTTGTTCTCTAACTGACAAAGATATACATTTTCCTTACATCTACAAAAGATGGCGTTTTTTAAAGAAAAAATAGCACAATCCACATCAAGATACAAACTATTAATCTTTTCAAATTTCAACTATTAACTTTTGTTATCTTTATAGAAAGCAGTAATAAGAATCTATATTATACAGGTTTAAATGGCATCTTATGTACATTGAACTTCAACAAGTACAAAAACATTGAATCGTGTCCCGTAAAGTGTACATTCTGGAAGTGGTAACATGGTTATCATCATCTAATGTCTCTCCAATAAAATAATATATATCTATATATAATTGATTGTAAAAGTTACTACTAAAATGATCATAAGAAAGCCGACTTCAATTGTAAGTGGCAAACGTATATCTGGAAAAAGTATTTGAAAAACAGAAAAAAAAAAGTTTGAAAAACAGAGTTGATTCAAAATTACGAGACTTCAAAATTGTGGAATTGGAAAAGTTTTTTTTTCATAAATGATTGGATATCCGATTATATCACATCACTAGAATAAATTCCATTTAGCATAACTAAAAGTTTTTTTTATTATAGTATTATTTACCAAATGTCGGCAATGAAATTATTATTTTACCAAATGATATTTCCGCACACTCTAAAAAATAAATATGTAATAAACTCTCAGATTCAGGAAAAGGTTTCATTATACTGAGGAAGAGAGACAATATAGCGTAGGGGCAGGCATCCAATAATTTTATGATGGCAAGCTTGGCAAATAACAAAAGCAAAACTAAATCTGTTTTATCACTTTTAAAAAATATTTAACATAATATAAGAATAGCACTTAAAAATACTACATTATATGAATTAAATACAAATTGTAATAATAATAATAATAATAATAATAGTAATAATAATTTCAAAGTTATAGGAAAATCACTAAAAGATTAATTCATCATTTTACATATAGTTTCTAGATATATCATTAGAGCGGAAAAATGACAACTATATTGAAATGGCAAAATCAATTCGTTTTCGTAGGTATTACATCAAGTGATATGAGAACATAAACATGACAACAAGATTAACTGATTAAGTCGTCTTGACGTTAAACAGCTTGAATTATGTGATGCTGATTACGCATATATAAAATCAAAAGAAAACATGATCAATCACTGATTTTGCTTACATATATGTGTTATTGAGAATGTGATAAGCTAGAGACGTCATGAATTCAAAAGGTAGTAACATTATAAACCACAAAATCAAATGAATTGACTCTGACTGAATTAATGAAAGAAGTTGTTTGGTCGAAGGGGTTATGCAGTAAGTCTCGTTTTGAACAAGAATTTGAACAAGTGTTTGCAATTCAAAAATTACTATGGCTCTATCAAAGAGTAATGTGCATCATGAAAATTAAAGACAAAATCCAAATCTGATTGCTGACGGAGTAGTCAAGTAGACAATATCGAAGGTTTAATTACACATCTATGAATCATGCCGATTTTCTTACCAAAAATTCTATGATTGACATATTCAATGAACTTCTGGATTTGTTGAGAGTCCTAATAAATAGAAGATTGGTAAGAGTCTAGTTCTTGAATCAGTGAAGCGAGCGTTTGCTAACAAAAGTGGAGTTACAATGGGAATTCAATAGGTTAAGAACATATTGGTTGCTACTCTGATAACATCTTATTAAGTTAAGTAATTTATATCATTTATTTTGTGTTCGAGTAGCTTCGTAGTTGTTTCTTTAATTTCATTTTCTTTGAGTCTATCATTATAAAAGAAGAATTTAGTTTTACACAAAAAAACGATAAAATTTAGTAATAGTTGGAAAACATTTTATTGCCATTGGTTGTCCAATCAACACCTTTGTGTTATTTCATTTGTCTAATCTATAACCAAATGGGTCACATTTTCCAGGAATATTTTGTTTGTTTGTAATTATTGCTAGCAACAAATATATAATTCATTACTATATTTTCTTATGATTACAACAGTTTTTCATTTCATGGAAAATAGTCGAAATCTGATGTCTTTCAGCGTAACATCAGATGATAAAAAAAATCTACAGATAGACTAGTGGATAAAAAATCTCCCTCGTGGATGGATTTTCTGTTAAGGGCCTATATAGAGGTTACAAAGTTTAACTTACTATGTGCTTATAATTGGCCTCCTTACGTGTAGAGAAAGGCAAAGTTATATAATAAGCATTTTTGAAATTGATTGGACAGCAAAAGTCTGCAGAATTTGTTTGAAAACGAAATTTGTGGTACCAGATGATTGTTGTGCTATTGAGTAACCTCCCACAAAATTTGTTTTTTACGGTGTTCATGGTGAATTTCATACACCAAATCATGGAGGCTGGTTTACTCAAGAAGTTACCTTCAGTTGCTGATGGGATCGATTACAAAAGCTAATGGTCATGTTCATGTCCAAGGTTTGGTGTGTATCTTAGACTCTTAGCCAAGCTTTACCAATCATCTGTTGTTGTTTTTGGATATAGCGAGGGGCCTGACATTCTATGATAATGGGCTTTTTCTTTAATAGCCCAATACTTTTAATTGTTGATTCTATTTTGGCACCATTTAGACGGGAGGGAAATTCGTCAATTCACCCATTGTCTTTTTTCGTTTTGTTAGGTGAGGTAGAGAAGTCCAACGATACCGTTTTGCTTTTCGACAATTTAATATTGGTCCGATCGAAACCAAACCCAATAAGTGATTTATTTGTTTTAATTGGTTTGTTGAGTCTTTCACTTGTATGGAAACTCTTATCATATATGGACTGAAGCAGCTTAATACGGTGGACAACCAATCAGTGTTATTTACATTTTTCTTCAAAAAAAGTAAAAAAAAAAAAAAGAGATAGCAGAGCCAGGTTTCGATCCTGGGACCTGTGGGTTATGGGCCCACCACGCTTCCGCTGCGCCACTCTGCTTTGTTGATGATCGAGTACGAAGTAAAATATATAAACCAATTTTTAAATTGATAAATTGGGAAAACACGACCACGTTGTGTTTGCGTATCATTGGAAAATTGGGCAATTACAACCTGAACTATTAGATTATGTTAATCTTAGACCTGATTTTATATATCGTGTTTAAACATTCTTAAATTTCATAATTATTTGAATTTCATACCTAATCAAATTTTTTTGTGCGTAAACATACTTGAGGCTAGACGGTACTAAATGAGCGTCAAATCGTGTCGATGTGGAGGCCACATCTGCAATGACGTCATTTAATTTTGTGAAATCTGAAAAAAAGAAACAAAACAAAACGACGTCGGCTAACAAAAAACAAAACTTACAGCCTTCTGCTAAGCTTTGATCGGGTCAACGCGTTGATATCCTCCTCATTTATCAGATAACATGAGCTTCTTCTCCTTTCTATCTGTTATCGCAATCTTGGCTACCATACCGTTGCTGGATTGAATTGCTCAGTTGGCATCGTTCCCTGAGCTCTGTTCTCCGGCAATCAATCGCTGCAGCTCTTCAATATCCCACCGCTGTTTACAATTAAATGCTTCTTAGTCGGCGGTGGTTTCCTTGGCCTCAGATTCCAAGTCTTGGGTCCAAACTTGTCTGCTTTCTCATGATATCAAGAGATACACATGGGAGATCCGTTCAGCATCGATCGCTGGTCCGGCTGAATCATCAGCCACGTGAACGTCAGAGACGGCGGTCGCGGTAGCAATATCATTCGATGAAGCGGAGACCACGGCATTGGAGAGATCAGCTGTTTCTTTGTTGTTCTTCGTGCGTGGATCTTGATGAAGATCTTCGATATACCATCCGCCGTCGTTGACTTCGTTCCAGATTAATCTGCGGCGGAGTCACTGACACCAGACACGGTTCCCTTCTTTTTCTCCGGTCTCAATTCAAAGGAAAACGAATCTGATGCTTCGTTCACATCCTCAACCACCAGATTCCCTTTCAATTCAAAGGATGAACCTGATGCTTCGTCTCAATTCAAAGGAAATCGAGAGTTTAAATTTTTTTTTAGCCCAGAACAAAACCAGGTCGTTTACTCTTTTTTTTTTCTGATTTAGCAAAATCAAAACGCCGTCGTTGCTGATGTGGCCTTGACGTCGACAAGATTTGACGGTTATTTAACACCGTCTGGTTTCGAGAATGTTTACGCACAAAAAATTTGATTAGGTATGAAATTCAAGAATGTTTAAACGGTAATTAAAATCAGGTATAAGATTAACATAATCTCATAATTCAAGTTGAATTGGCCAATTTTCCGCGTATCATTTATATAAGCTCATAAATCAGAGGGAGTTCAAATTCCTCCGGAAACTTGAGCTAATGCCATAAATTTTGTTTTCTATAATCATTAGACTACTAATCGAAGTTAGAATATTCTTCTTCGTTTTCTGGTGCCATTGCTTACGCTTGGCGTTGTTAATAAAAACCTAATCTCAGTAAAAAATTTGGGGATCGGTAATTTGGGGATTTAGACTCCGACTAAATAACACATCACTAGGATAAATTCCATTTAACATAACTAAAATGTTATACGGTGTGTTTTTCTTTTTTAAACTAAAAGCTTTTGCTGCGCCATTATGCTTTGTTGATAATCCAGTGCGATGTTAAATATATAAAATTTTCAAAATGTGAAAAGGGATAAATTGAAAAAACACAATCACGTTGTGTTTGCGGCGTCTTACATGCTTCTCCACTTAAGATATTACTACAAGTCTATAACCAAGATTTTTGCCGGCTTACCGACTGGCGTATCATTTTTATTCGCATTTTAAATTTTAATCTTTTTGACTAAAATAAAAATTTCTTCTGTTACGGGAGATTCTCTCTCTCTCGGTGACAGATAGAGAACACTTATTTTTGGGTTTAGATAAAGACGAGACTTGTCTCTGCAATGGAGATTTTCTTTTTGGACTTTTTGCTTCGTTTAAATTTTCTCAGAGGGGAAACAGAGAGCTCTTCCAGGACGATTACAAGATACCCTTTGCTTAATTTCTTGTCAAGATTCGAATTTTCTCCTTACTCTGTTCATTTCTTCTTTATTGTCAATAAAGTCAGCTCATCATCCATTTTGCCGCAGCGAAAACCAACCGAGAAGACTCTTGTCACATATCTATCTCGAGAATTCAACAAGAGCAACCCAAGCTCTCTACCGGGTCCGACCAGCCTTGGTGATCTTCATATTGTTGGTCGTAAAATACATGTGGAACTGATTGCTAAGATGATGGCTTGTTGCTTGCGAAAGAAGCGGCGCGTGAAAGCTAGGCTCTCATGGAAGTCGAAGAAGAAAGACTCATCTCCATCTGGTAACTGGGCAGCAGAAGACGACGATGATCAAGGCAAAATCGTCTTCTTTGGAGGAAGTAACTATACCTTTGATTTGGACGACTTGTTAGCTTCATCTGCAGAAATGCTGGGGAAAGGTGCTTCTGGTTCAACCTACAAAGTAGCCGTGGAGGACACAACCACTGTAGTAGTGAAGAGATTGGAGGAGGTGGTTGTGGGAAGAAGAGAGTTTGAGCAAACAATGGAGATCGTTGGTAGAATCAGACATGATAATGTGGCTGAGCTAAAAGCTTACTACTATTCCAAGAACGATAAGCTCGCTGTTTACAGCTATTACAGCGAGGGGAACCTCTTCGAAATGTTGTACGGTAAGTTATCTCTATGTTATATATATTCCTTTGATCTGAATCAAGAACAACCAAAAACTATAGACTATTGCAGGACATAAAGGAGAGAACCGAATACCTTTAGATTGGGAGTCTCGATTGAGAATAGCCATTGGTGTAGCAAGAGGATTGGCTACTATCCATGAAGCAGACGACAAGGAGTTTGTCCATGGGAACATCAAATCCTCAAACATCTTCAATGGCTGCATCTGCGATCTTGGCTTGACATCCATCACCAAGTCTCTCCCTCAGACAACCATTCGTTCCTCGGGTTATCATGCTCCTGAAATAACAGACACAAGAAAGTGCACACAGTTTTCTGATGTGTACAGCTTCGGGGTGGTGTTACTCGAGCTTCTTACAGGGAAATCTCCAGCAGGAGGAGACAAAAACATGGACTTGGCGAGCTGGATAAGGTCCGTGGTGTCGAGAGAGTGGACCGGAGAAGTGTTTGACACTGAGCTTATGAAGCAAATGGGTATAGAGGAAGAGTTGGTTGAGATGTTGCAGATAGGTTTGGCTTGTGTTGCCTTGAAGCCTCAAGATCGACCTCATATAGCACATGTTGTGAAAATGATACAAGACATTCCAACACTCGATGCAGATTGAGAAACAACACCAAATCAAAAGCCTTTTCTTTTGCCATTATTATTACTGATGAAATTTGTATAAATGAACTTTGTTAAAAAACGAAACTTTGAATAAGATTCAAAACATAAATTCGATTTAATATATCATAAGGCAACTGATTCCATACAGAGAGTAGAAGAACCATAGAGAAAGCATTCGAAAATCGGTAAATCCAACAAAAAGCTAGCTACTGAGAAGATGAAGAAGATTCGGCGAATCCAAGACGACGCGTAAAGATATGAAGAAGCCAAACCGGAGAAGATTTATTATTGATCTTGGAATCGGATCAGACAGGGCTAAGGAGCTGAAAGAGATGGGGCTTGGGATCGGAGTTCATGCCGATGATGATGATCAGAGGGATGAATCCGTAGTGAGTCGCGACTTTCGCCTTCTTCAGTGACCAATTGCTCCATTCCTTGACGACCTGCAACTTCGATTTCTCATCCGAAGCCTTTGAAGCTTTCCCTTTTCCTTTGAGCTTCAACGATATGGTAGACTCCATTGATTCCGATCTCCACAGTTTCGTGAATTGTCTCTACAGATTTCCGATTCGGTAGCGAAGATTTTTTTTATCGAAGCCACACACAAACCCTAAAGCCCTCTTTTAAAAGTAAGCGTTGAAGTCTCTGCATGACACAGAGGGTTCTACAAGACCTTTCCTGTATATTTGATTTTCTGTTTGTTTTCCTAATATCAAATTTAATTCGATTAAATGTATGATTGATTAGTGTCTAGACAGTCTCTTTTTTTGTCAATTTTTTTAAAACAAATTTTTAAATGAGTAAATTACAGACATAAGAACAAATCTGAAGCAGCTGAATAAGCAAAAAGCTTTAAAGGAACCAAATGGATACTACAGTTCTATGCTATCAATATCCATTTATTTACCCCCACCATTACGTGTCTTAAAAAAAGAACCGCCTCTATGCATTTGCCTATCTTGTCATTTTTCCATAACTAATTCGTGTATGATTATCGTTTATTTTGACATTTTGCTTTAAGTAATTTGCAAGTATTGCAAGTAAAACAATCTCATTATGAGGACATGATGACCGCAAAATGACATAACATTTCGTGATTACAACGTTTAAAGATATACATCATTAAAGGATAAAATTCGTTCCCTTAGATATATGATTGTTTCATTGTTTATAGTATTTCTTACAAAATTATTTAACCGGTTATACCTCTACACTTGGCTATAATTTAATCAGGAAAATAGAGAATATGTGCCAAAGACAAATTTACAAATTAAAATCCACCATGATTCAGAATCATTGGAATCTAAGTGGGGTCAAATGAAATATAGCCCATCCCTTTTTATTTGATTTCTTTGAAACAAAAATTACTTTGTGTCTTGAAAAAAAAACTATATTCTATTCAATTTTATTTTTACAGATATTTCATAAGCAGCCATTAACAAATGGGTTATCCAATGAAAATATTATCTCTCTTTCTTAAGCATAAAAACCCAAACTTTCTCTTTCGTTTTTGAGCTCTCTCGTAAGCATCTGCAGGAGAGTGAATCCGTAAATCGATTTTGGAGGATCTTTCTGAGGTAAATCTTCCTCCTTTAGATTACCCGCAAGAGAAGAGAAAAAAAAGCTCGATTCTTTAGAGGAATTCAACACTTGCTTTTCTTGTTCGATTCAATTAAATTGGAAAAAACATTTCCGGCTTTCGAATCAGTGTGAGCTGGATCGATCTAGGGTTAACTTGGATTTCTTTTTTTAGTGATTTTTCAGTGTGAAAAATGGCGTCGAAACGGATCTTGAAGGAGCTCAAGGATCTCCAGAAGGACCCTCCAACCTCCTGCAGTGCCGGTTTGTGCAAAATTTCAGATTCTTATTTTCTTTTTCTTTGATCCATTCATATGCTCATAAATCACAGAAATATTCCAATTTCCTCCAGTGAATTGAGATTACGCCATGTATTTTTGTTTTCTATGAATCACAAAAATGGGAAAGTTACAGTTCTCTAATCATTTTGCTTAGATTTCGGCTTGTTTATTTCAATATTCTAAAACAAATCTCGGTTTATTAGTTGATTCAGAGACTAGAGTCATATGTGTTGCTATGAATGAATTTTGAGTGGATTAATAGGTCCAGTTGCTGAGGATATGTTTCATTGGCAAGCTACAATCATGGGTCCTGCAGAGAGTCCTTATGCAGGCGGTGTGTTCCTCGTTACCATTCACTTCCCTCCCGATTATCCTTTCAAACCACCAAAGGTACTTAAATCTTGAGTAATCTTTTCAAAAATACCAACACTTTTGCTTTGTGGTATTCTAGCGTATTTCTCATTAGTATTATCTCCCAAATCAAATCGAAATCTTTTTTCTTTTCTTTGCTTTGGTGTGTTCTATTGTACATAGGTTGCATTCAGGACAAAGGTGTTTCACCCTAATATCAACAGCAATGGAAGCATTTGCCTTGACATTTTGAAAGAACAATGGAGCCCTGCTCTCACCATTTCCAAGGTGAGTCTCATCTCTCACAAAAATCAGTTCTTGAGTGTTCGCTTATCTTCCAAAATCAGTTTCTATGGCACTTGCTAGGCCTAGCTCTCGAAATGTGAAAATGGTTTCACTTCACAAACATTTGGTTTCTTGAATGTTGGTTTCTGTTCCAAAGATATATAGGAATATTGTATAATCTACATTGCTCTAATGGAATGATTATGCAATTGGTAGGTCTTGTTCTAGACACGTAAAAAATTGCTTTCATTTCATCTTTTAAGCTGCTCTAACTTCCATGGAATGATTATGTAATTGCTAGGTCCTGCTCTCGATATGTTCGCTGTTAACGGATCCAAACCCAGATGACCCGTTGGTGCCAGAGATTGCACACATGTACAAAACCGACAGAGCTAAGTACGAGGCTACTGCAAGAAACTGGACTCAGAAGTATGCCATGGGCTAACAAACAAACAAACATTTGTTTGCTTCGGCAACAATTTATGTTTTAAAAACTTGTTCTTACAACTTTAAATAAAAAAAAGTTCAAATGTCTACTGTTTATTTTTTGGTTCCTGTCTGAAGCGTCAGTCTGTGTACGATATGTTTATGAAATTGGAAGCTTTTCATCTTGAATGTGGTCTTGGGAGAAAGAAATGTATTGCTGGTTCACTTCATCTTGAACGTGATGCTTCTGTCTGAGGCATTTGTGCTTCGAATTTTATGATGTTTTCAGTAACAATCTGATGACTGAGTTAGTCTACAAGGCGGGATATATCCACGGGGTGCATTTCAAGTTTCGATAACTATTTGAAGAAAATCGAAGAGATGAATCCCAAGGCTCGAAAATGGTTGGACAAAATACATCCGCTTCAGTGGGCTCTGGCTCATGATGATGGCGGGCTGAGATTCGGAATCATGGATACAAACTTAATCTTTAAAGCTTACAGTTTTATAAACCATGTCCCTGATCTTCCAATCACAACTTGTATCTTGCTAATCTTTGATCACGTCGCGGAGCTTTTCATATATATACCAACGTGGTCTTCTCGTCGAATCACAACACAGTGGAGACAAGTATGCTAAACATGTCATAACAAAGCTTGAAGAGTACAAGAAAACATCCAGAACACACGATGTGTTGCCATTGGACAAGACCGGAGTGAGGTTTCAAGTCACGGAAATGATGCAAGTTGGAAAGAAGAGAGTTCTTGTCCATCTCATTGACCGGGTTTGCACTTGTGGAATTTTGCAGCTTTACAAGTTTCCTTGTTCGCATGTGTTGGCGGTTTGCAGGAGGATGAACAGTGACCATTTGAAGTATGTAAATGACTGTTACAGTACAGAAAGTTCTCTTCAAGCTTACGCAGCTGGTTTTAATCCACTTCCAGGAGTCTCTGATTGGCCAGAAGCTTCCGATGTTCCAAGATTGTTTCCTCCTGGAAGTCGTCCCGCATCAGTTGTCCGGCCTGTCACAACAGCCAAGGCAAGTAAGTTGGCAGTAGGCAATAACCGATCCACTGGCAAGTAAAAAGCCTGAAAGAATCAGAATCAGTCAAGGCAAGTAAGTTGGTTTGTAGGCTAAAGAAGTTGGTGGAGTTTGTTTGTAAAATATGCTTGCCGGTTTAATGTAGGTTTTTGGGTAGGTGAATGTAGAAAATTGGTTTGGTTTATGTGGGTCATGTAATGTATGGACAAAGTAGGTTTTTGTGCAGAGATGTCCATAATTAGGAAGTATTTTCTGTTGTATTTTTGTATGTATTCCTCTTAGTTTCGTAATGTTTTTAGCATATACGCCTAACCCAAGATGAAACCCAAGTTTAACCAAGCAACAAATTTGATTGCTTGAACCAAAAAGTGAATTTCCAAATCCATAACTACATTCCATTTTTAAGTCTCACATCCGCTTTTGGCTTTCCAAATAAGCATGCCTAGCTTTACCTTCGTGATTTGCTAATATAATAAGAGGACAAGAGTTCGTTAAATCGTTTGGAAGCGGAGGAGTGACCATGTTTCGGTTTTCATACAAAACCGAAACACATTCTTGTTTGACGTCATTACCCATTGCAAGAACCGGTTATTTATATCGGTAAGTTTGAAATCCGTATAAATTTCGCATTTTGGTAGTTTTACATCGTTTCCATGCAAACGAATCAGAATAAAAAACCTCGAATATGAGTGTGTAGCAACAACCCTCAGTGAATTTCTTGTATTGCGTAGATAGCTTGACGACTTTATACCAAGGTTTGTCCGGATCACGATTAAACCAGATACTACAATTCATAATACTACATTAAATAGTAGAATTTCCGGGTCTGGTATAGTATGGTACTGCCTTGTGGTTGGTTTAGAAACAATGTATCAAGTTGTTCCAAAGCATGCAGAAAGTAAGGAAGGTAAAAAAAATTAGTATACAGTTTCAACACACTATTTAAAATTTACTTAAGCAAGATGAATCTATTGGAGTTATGATATTTAAAAAATAATAAGAATAATAACGATTTAACCATCCGATAACACTAAAATACTAGATGCCAATTTAAAGAAAAACATAATATTAAAATACTTGTAAGACAATACCATCGTTCTCATCTTTGCTGGTTGAAAACTATTTCCAGAATACAATCGTTCTCTAGTTTTCTTCTATTATTTAACGTATTGTGTCTTGCGATTTCTTCTTCTTATCTTTTCTTTTGTCTGATCGTTTCTGATGAATCTTTATATTATTCAAACCAACATTGTCTTTGTTAGAGTAGAATGGAATAAAGTAATCTTTGGCCAAGTGATCATAGGGACGAAAGAAACCTTGAGTCGTCATATGCAAATATCGAGACTTTTTGCTATTCATGTTGTAGAAACCGAGCCGATCACAACCCACCACTGATACGACGTCGCTACTTGGGAACCATAGGGGTTTAACGTAACTTCTTCCTTGTGCCCTTGAAATTTTCACATCCTTCACATTTACCCATGACTTTCCAAAACTACCCTCCAATACCCATAAACCATCATCATCTCCTTCATCTCTCGAAATCAACAGACCTAGCTTTCCTTCGTAGCTGACCAAAGCTAGACACCTATCCTCTGCTAAACCGTCCGGAACCGGGAAGAGAGACCAACTCTCTGTTCTCATACAGAACCGAATTACATTATTTTCCGTCGTTAACCAATGTAAGAACCCGTACGACAATACCGGTTTATCTGATCTCCCGAGAAACTCGCCCCACGATAATTCCAAATCATTCAATCGCTTCCACGCAAACGAGTCAGAATCAAAAACCTCGCAGTTGAGATTGTAGAAACCTTCCTTCGTCTTCTTTCTCTCGTGTGCATTTGGATTAGAAACCCTAACGATCTTATACCGAAACGGGTTCGACTGAATCACTACTAAACCGGTTGCAATAGTGAAATACCGGGTTTTTGGGTTTGGTATGATCCGGTACTGCTTCGTAGCCGGTTTACAAACGATGTAATCTGGTATTCTTCTTCCTCCTTTATATTTACTATCATCGACACAGAGCATAATCCCGTTACGTGTATCGCAAGCTTCGATCTTTACATCTTTCGAAGGAAGAAACTCGAGCGAAATTCCGTTGTTTTCAGGAGCTTCTTCTTCGACACCGGAGACAAAACGGTAGCGATACTTAAACCGTTCGTAGCTCTGAATAAAATAGCCGAAAACAGAGTTGGTTCTACGGAGATGACGATTAACGAAGAAGAACTCATAACTTCGTTTGTTGCAGGCTTTGTTTAGCAGACGGAATTTTGCAATCTCTGTCGAGGGACAATGAGAGATGATATCTAGAAACACGTTTTCGTCCATCGTCGCCAGAGAATTCATCATGGAGAATTTTTTTTACAGAGGATTGTTTTTTTTTTGGAACGATCACAGAGCTAAAAAAGAGGTTTTCGTATCTAAGAGGTTGATGAAGTTTTGATTTTTTAGGTTTCTACAATTAGACTGATTTATTGTCGACCAAAAAGTCCTAATTTATTAATGATAAGGAAACTTGGGGAACAAGTGTCTAATATCCAATTTATCCATTTTTAATATCCATTTTTATGTTTTGGTTTTGTACTTTAAATCCATTTTTGTGTTGAATTTAATATTCTTTCCTTAAATTAAAAAAGGATAATTAGTAAAGTATGTTAGCACGCAGGATTTATTAACTTAGCATGCTAGCGTGTTAGCACAAAATCATATTTAATTAGCATGTTACTAAGATAGTCGATAGTTAATTGCCGTCATACTAACGAAAATTACGTAATCTGTGTTCTCGGTACATATTATTTGTGTGGCTCTTAACTTAAATGAAAAATATATTTCTGGTTTAAATTCTATTTCTCTTTGGTAATTTCCCTTTAAATTATGAGTAATTGTTATAAACCTAATAGGTTGGTCAATCATGTATATTGATCTTATTCACTCTTCCTAATTGCAGTTCAGATGTTGTAAAACAAAATGGATAGATTTTATATGAGAGACATACTACATCTGATCAGATATTAAAAAATAATATTAAAAGAGAGTTATTGATAAATTGAGAAATAGAAAATTACTATATTCTTAATAATATAAAAGCTCATTAAAAATTGTAGGTTACACAGTGTATATTACATAATATATCAACAATTTTTAAACCACCTTTTTATTTTACTACCATTCTTTGATGCTTGTAGATAACTTATTCAGGTTAAGCAATAAATTTTATATTTCAACAAACAAAAATAATATAAACAGTACAATATTCCAATTGACAAAGTCTAATAGTTATTGAATTGGTGAATTTTTTATTAATAAATTAGAAAACTAGTCTTAATTAGTGAGAAAAAAATAGGAAATTAATTATAAGGTACGCCGAGCTATATATGAGTCATGAGTGCGAATGTGCGATGAAGCTAAGTTGCTGTTTGAGCCAGGTGATTAGATTAAAGCGACTATATTGCGTTTGTTTAGAGGATATAACCACCCTACTCTTTTTTTTTTTTCCTTTTTTTTTTGTCAAAGCCTCAAAGGATATAACCACCCTACTGGCACAATCAATTAATCTTTAGTTTACTAAATTCTGCGTCATCACTACATCTGTGATGTTTGTATAAAATCTTCAATTCAGAATCATTTGGCTTTCTTGTTTTTGTTTCTTGTTTGCGTTATTGTAATACCTTGTTGAGGGTTTTGTTTTTATAAATATAGGGTTTTAATCTAACTTTTCGTCTCTTTAAACCTAAGTTCTTTAAAACTTAGTTTCATATACTATTTGGGTAACACTGTATATATATACTTATTACAGTATAATGATTACAGAAATTTTGATATCGGATACAATATATGTTGGCATTTATTCGAATGCCAATATTAGTAAACTGATGACTATACACTTTGTTATACTAATTTTAACAAGAAGATTATGCAAAGGCCTGAGGAACAGAAATTATAGGTTCAGATTTAAGAAATAAAAAAAAAGGATGATTATAGATGTTATTTTTACATATTTACCAACCATTTTCCAGAACTGTCCTCCAAAACCCATAAACCATACCCTAAATTCAACTGATGTTACGCTTATGGAAAATAAAAAGTAATAATATTATTTCAGAGTTTCCATAAACTTAACCAAGATAAATCTATTGGAACATATGAAAAAAATAGAAAATAACGTTTTTCTCTGATATACATAAAATATTATTAGAAGTACTCTCTAATATTCTTTTCGTTCCTTGCTTTTTAATTCCTTTTGACTAGGCTTCATCACAGCCGTTCATTGAGACAAACTCTCTCGTAGTTAGAATAGAAAGGGAAACAAACATCACTGGGCAAATAGTAAGGCAATGAATCTTGAGTCTTCTTCATACATAGAGACTTGTTGCTATTCATGTTGTAGAGAACGAGCCGACAAAAACCCGACAAAAACTCGCCACTGATACGACATTGTTACTGGGGAACCATAGAGGATTAAAATATTTGTCTTCTAGTCCTGTAATGTTTACGTCCTTCACATGTACCCACGACTTTTCAAAACTGTTTTCCAAAACCCATAAATCATATTCTTTCTCTCGAAATTGAACGAATCACACCTGTCTTTCCTTCATAGCTGACTAAATCTAGAGAACCATCGCCCACTAGATCTTTTGGAACCGGGAAGAGAGACCAAGTTTCGGTTCACAGACAAAACCGTATCACATTGCTTTTCGAAGTTAACCAATGCAAGAAACCGTAAGAAGATACTGGCTGATAATTAGATCTCCAGAAAAACTCATCCATCGGTAATTCCAAATTATTCAGTCGCTTCCATGCAAACGAATCAGAATCAAAAAACCTCGCAATTGAGATTACAGAAACCCTCCTTCGTCTTCCTTCTTTCCCACGGCATAGGTTTGGAAACCTTAACGATCTTATACCGAAACTGGTTCGACCGAATCACCACTAAACCAGTTGCAATAGTAAAATACCGGGTTTTTGGGTTTGGTATGATCCGGTACTGCTTCGTAGCTGGTTTACAAACGATGTAATCTGGTATTCTTCTACCTCCTTTAAATTTATCGTTATCGACACAGAGCAAAATCCCGTGATGTGTATCGCAAGCTTCGATTTTTACATCTCTCGAAGGAAGAAACTCAAGCGAGATTCCATTGTTTCCAGGAGCTTCTTCTTCTTCTTCAATGCACGAGACAAAACTGGAGCGATACCTAAACCGTTTGTAGCTTTGAATAAAATAGCCGAAAACAGAGTTGGTTACACGGAGATGACGATTGATGAAGAAGAACTCATAGGTACGTTTGTTGCAGGCTTTGTTTAGCAGACGAAATTTCGCAATCTCTGTGGAGGAACAGTGAGAGATAATATCTAGAATCGTGTCTTCGTTCATCGTAGCCAGATGAAACTTTTACAGATGATTTTTTGTTTTTTTCGTGAACGATCAGAGAAACAAAAGTTTTGGTATCTTAGAGGTTGATGAAGTTTTGATTTGATAAGTTTCTAAATTTCTATATGTATATATAGAGAATTAGAGATTAGACTGATTTGTTGCCGAACAAAAAGAAAATCATAATCTGTCAAGGACAAGGACACTTGGGGAGCAAAATTTCCTTTCCTGATTGCGATTCCCCAAAAAATGGGAAAGTGGGAATTCCAACAATTAGAAGAAAATTACATCACTAATTGCCTTAAATGTGGAAAAACAAAAACAAAATAGAAAAACTGAATTTCATTCTCTTACAAAAAGCTGATTAATTTCTGTTTTGTACAAAACAAAAACTTTTGCAACCTTAGACTGTGTTCTTGATTTTAAAACCCAACTCCAAAAATTTTACCCCGAAAAGTAACTTTCAGAAGTTACAAGAAAAAAAAAGGAAACTATACTCTTGAAGACAAAATCACAGAAGAAGTTTCTAAATTAACCGACAAAAAGTGTTTGCAAAAATCCCTACCTCATTGTTTTCTCTATTTTTGGTTTTTTTTTTCATGTCTTTCATAGATCGTTTTAATTATTCTTCTTCTTAATCCTCTGGTTTTGAAGAAAAAAGCTAAGTAAGCTCAGAGTCTGAAGCATGACCAGTATGTTGTCTAAGTCTCCCTGGGCTTAGAGGACTCATTGGACTCAAAGGCAATCGATTATCTTTCCTCGCTTTAATGCTTCTTCCAAATGGACTCAACGGTGATGCTTTTGGTGATGATCTTGCTTTTACCGGCGATGTCCCTGTAGATCTCAACTTTCCTGAACCTGCATGGATATAATATTAACTTGAATCATTTGTAGAGTCATCATTTGAAAAAAAAAAGAGAGAGAGGTGAATAACTAGACTAGACTAACCTAAGCTTGGAGGTTTTTTTAGCTTTACCAATTCGCCGCTTTTCTTTAATGTTGACACCTTTTTAATGGGAGCTTCTGAGTAGACTGATCTTGTATCTGAGTATTCAGATATTGTATCTAGACACAAAGATTTTGTATCTCTTATCATCATGGCACTAGGTGGATCTTCAACCACTGAAACGCTTTCTAAAGATTCGCTTGCCTCTGAGTTACCGTTTTCTTTTGAGTTTTTTGGATTCATCTTCTCTCTTTCTGAAACTCTGTAAGAGTATAGCTGGAAAGGGATCTGAGTCACGGATGCTATGTGACACCCTGATGAGTGATCACCTGGAAACTTTCTCAAGAACTTTGCTTCCAAGTCCCAACAATCAACAAGCGGAGTTTGCATCTGAGGGTGACCATGATCTTGATTCACAACAAGAAACTTCTTGATGTAGCGTAGTATCCTGCAAACCGAAGAGAAGTTTGGACGCTGGCTCGGTTCTGAGTGCCAACACCGTTTGATCAGACTAACCAGGTATTTCGGTGAAGGGAAAGGGAAAAGTGGTCTCTCTCCCATCCTAATGTTGATAGCCATTTTCTCACCTTGAAGGTGACTATCTTCAAAGGGGACTTTACCTGTTATAAGCTCAAAACACACCATTGCAAAGCTATACACATCAGCCTTGTGTGTCAACTTCGATTTCTGATCATTTTTACCTGTTTCCATCTCTGCTAGAACCTCAGGTGCGTACCAGATCACAGGATCAGGAGTGTTTGGTCGTGTACTAGAGGAGCAAGACTTGACAGAAGATAAACCGAATCCAGAGATTTTTGCATGGAAATAACCATCTGTGTGACTCCTCTCTTTCAAAAGAACGTTCATGGGGTTTAAATCTCCATGGAAGATATCGTTTCCATGAAGATATTCCATTCCCCTTGCGATCTGCAGCATGATATCAACCACTACGGAAACCGAGAACAGATATCTTCTTCTTGGTCCACAATTCTCCTTCATGTAGCTCTGCAGATCTTTGTGCATCAACTCCATAACCAAGAAGCATTCTTTCCTCTCTTCATCATAGAATCCGCAGAGGTACTGAAGTATGTTGGAATGACAAAGAGACAAAAGAGAAGAGATCTCAGAGCTTAGAGGCTCAAGATCGCTGAAAAAATGCCTCACCGCAAAACTATCACCTAACCATTGAATCTCCTTGTACTGTCCATCTGCAACTAACCGCTTTCTCACCTGGTAATCTTTGGAGCCAAGCAAGATCGAGCTCGGGAACAGCTTCCCGTTAAACTGTTCCAAACCGGTTAGTTTCTTAAGAAGCAGATCAGCTAGACGCTTCTCGGTCTTTCCAACATCGTCGCTGTCAGATTTCCTCTTCTCTTGCAATGCCTCCACAAGATTCCATCTATCTTCTCTCCAAGAATGCTCAAACCGGCTGCAAATGTCCCTAGGTACCAGATACTGTTTCCCAAACCTCCATTGGAAAAGCTTAGGATCATTCCACTCTCTGTCATACTTTCTTGAGATCACAACTCTCCTTCTCTCCATCTCAGATGGGTCAAGACCAGAAATCTCACTGGCTGCCTCGATGGCTTCAACAACCGCCGGGAAATAACAGAAGAGGTTGTGTATGTGAAACTCAACAGATTCTTTGTTCTGATGAAGGTTTATGACTTTGCCCCACCAATCGCTACTGTCCATACAATGCTTGACATACAATTCTCCTTCTTTGAACACTCTGTAGAGCTCCCTTAGAGGCTGTTCAAGGGCTCTCCATTTAGTGTGCTTCTCTTCAAGCTTCAGATTCTGTCTGATCTCTTCTGCCACAGTGTTGAAAGCTAAGCTGAAGATCTCTAACAACAAGCAACATTGTCTTTGGTTGATCAATATATCATCTTGTAATACCATTAGTGCATTTAGACTTCCCAAAACCTCGCCGATTTGTCTGAATTGCTCCATTGACAAATGACAATGTTGTTGTGAAAATTTTCTCTTTATCTCTTAAAAAACAGCAAAAATTAATCCAGTAGGCTTGAGAAGAATGCTGGGAAAAAAAAAAAAAAAGTCAAGAGAAAAATATCAGAAAACTGATCAAAATGAGAAAAGAAAAAAAAACAATTAGATATGTAGATCCAGTAAAAGCAATGTTAGGCTAAACCTGAAATGATCAAGATCTTTTATTCTTTTAAGGATCCTATAAATCACATCATATGAAATCACATCATACACGGACCGAAATCAGAAGAATAAATCTCCAACCTGATAATCCAAAAATTAACAATCTCAAAATCGGTATTAATTTGAAAACTTGAAAAGAAAGGGAAAACCTCAATTCAAAATAGGGAAAAAAATAAAAAGGTAATAATCACCTCAATACAACTTCAATTCACCGGCAGATTCAAAGGAGAACGAGAATCCCTAATTTTGTTTTCCTCTTTTTATATTATTAATTCTTCTTCTCTTGCTGCCAAGAAAATCCCTATTTTTTTTTTTGTTTTCTGCTTCCGAGAAAATCAAGAAAAGAATAAAATTGCAGGAAAATCTTTGGAAATGTTCTTATATTCGGCAAAGTTGGTTTGGCTTGAATAATTTTGATCGTTGAAAACACGTCCGCCTTCTCTAGAGTCCATATAAGATGTGTTCCCGCGAGTTTCGTTATATACAAGATATAAAATATTACATACATTTTCCATTAAATATTGCATATAGTATTTATGTTATGGCCTTCACGTTGTGGAAAAAATCCACACGTCCGAGAGATTTATTAAAGGACTAATTGATTATGAATTATTATTAAGGGATCAGTGTGTCACCTAATTGGATTTATTGATGACGACTTTGAGGAAGTTTCGTGTCCAGTGAGGATTATGCAAAGACTAAAATAAAGTCAACCGAACAAATCATCAGCATTTGATATCAAGTTTACAAGTTTCTCTTCACTTGACGCCTTTTCTTTCACTCACGGTTAGTCTTGTCCAGAAATGGATGAGACAAGCTAGAGACTTGTCTTTCTTCAACCTCTCTTTTACCCTATTTCTCTCATGGCTTCTTCTTCTTCTTCTTCGGCTCACATAAAGAGATACCATGTCTTTCCGAGTTTCCACGGGCCAGACGTTCGTAGAAGATTTCTCAGTCACTTACACAAACACTTTGAAAGCAAAGGGATCATGGCTTTCAAGGATCAGGGGATCGAGAGAGGCCACACGATCGGACCTGAACTCGTTCAAGCCATTAGAGAATCGAGAGTCTCCATCGTTGTGTTATCGAAGAATTATGCTTCTTCCAGCTGGTGTTTAGATGAACTGGTTGAAATCTTGAAGTGCAGAGAAGATCAGGGTCAGGCTGTGATGACGGTCTTTTATGATGTTGATCCGTCCCATGTTCGGAAACAGAGCGATGATTTCGGAATCGCTTTCAAGAAAACTTGTCAAGGGAAAACAGAGGAAGAGAAGCAGAGATGGAGCAGAGCTTTGACTGATGTCGCAAACATAGCCGGAGAACACTGTCTAACTTGGTTTGTCGTTTCTTTTTGGCTCAATTTCTTAATCACTTCTTTTTCAATCGCGAGTTTTCTATAGTTCTAGTCCCATCAACATGGTTTTGTGAGTAAATGATTCATCGTATTGACATAGAAATATAAGATTGAAACTCACCAACACCATTTTTTTGGTTTGCTTTTGTTAGGGATGATGAAGCAGAGATGATCCAAAAGATTGCTACAGATGTTTCCAAGAAACTGATGAATGTTACTCTGTCGAGGGATTTTGAGGGGATGGTGGGCATGGAAGCTCACTTGAGAAAATTGGACTCTTTGCTATGCCTCGAGTGGGATCAAGTGAAGATGATTGGAGTTTGGGGTCCTGCCGGGATTGGTAAGACTACCATTGCTAGAGCTTTATACAACCAGCTTTCTACCCATTTTCCACTTAGATGTTTTATGGGGAACCTCAAGGGAAGTTTTAGGAGCATAACGAGTGTCGATGATTATGATTCCAAGCTGTGTTTGCAAAACCAACTTCTGTCCAAGATTTTGAACCAAAGGGATATGAGGGTACGTCATTTAGGAGCAATAAAAGAATGGCTAAAAGATCAAAGAGTGCTTATCATTCTTGATGATGTAGATGATCTAGAGAAACTAAAGGTTTTGGCTGGCGAGCCTTCTTGGTTTGGTTTCGGAAGTCGGATCATTGTTACCACAGAAGATAAAAAGATTTTGAAGGCACATGATATAAACGATATCTACCATGTGGATTTTCCATCCAAGAAAGAAGCTCTTGAGATCTTCTGTCAATCTGCTTTCAAGAAAAGCTCTCCATCGGATGGCTTTGAGGAGCTTGCAAAGAAAGTAGCAAAGCTTTGCGGTAATCTTCCATTAGGCCTTCGTGTTGTAGGCTCATCTTTGCGTGGCGAAGCCAAAGCCGAGTGGGAGCTTCAATTATCTGGGCTTGAAACTTGTCTTGATAGAGAAATTGAGAACGTATTAAGAGTGGGATATGATAAATTGTTGACGAAACATCAATCCATCTTTCTCCACATAGCTTGCTTCTTCTTCAATAATGAGGATGTTGACCATGTAACATCAATGCTCGATGACAGTAACTTGGATGTCAAAAATGGCCTGAAGATCCTAGTCGAAAAATCTCTGGTGCATATCTCTACCGATGGGAAGATAGTGATGCATCATCTACTCCAACAATTGGGTAGACAAGAAGTTTTAAAACAGTCTAAGGAGCCGGGAAAACGTCAGTTTTTAGTAGAAGCTCAAGATGTTCAAAGTGTTTTGACAAATGGAACAGTAAGTTCTCCTTGCTCGATACATCTTTCCTTTTTGTGATAACAAAACTCATAAACCTATTTTGGATACATGTCAGGGTACTGAATCAGTCGTAGGCATATCTTTTGATATGTCCAAGACCGCAAAGTACTTGTTTATAAGTCGGAGAGCCTTTGAAGGAATGCATAATCTCAAGTTTTTAAGAGTTTACATGGGTGAGTTCAATGCAAATGTTAGCTTGTGCACACTAGGAGAAGGCATGGAGTTTCTACCTCATCTTAGGTTACTACATTGGAATTCATACCCAGGAACATGTCTTCCTCCAACATTTCGGCCAGAATTTCTCATGGAGATCAATATGCCATCAAGCAAACTCGAGAAGCTATGGGGAGGAATCCAGGTTGGCATTTGATGTATGTATGTAATGATTCAGCTCTGGCATGCATTTGATATTTCTCATTTGTTGTGGTGTTTGACATGCAGCCCCTTGTGAATCTGAAGAAGGTAAATCTGAACTTTTCTTTCAACTTGAAAGAGATCCCAGATCTTTCCAGAGCAACTAATCTCAAGACACTGACATTTATCCAATGCACGAGTTTGGTGAAGTTTCCTTCCTCTATTTCGAATCTATACAAACTAAAAACGGTAAGGATGTGGGGTTGCAATAAGCTACAAGTTGTTCCAACCAAGACCAACTCAGCATCTCGGGAGAGATATTCCTCAAATCTGAGAAATTTTCCAGATATTACTAGGAACATTCAAAACCTCTGGGTCGGGGGTCCAACATTTGGTGATCGTCTGTTTCTTCAAAGTAGTCTTAATTGTATACCTTATTATCCAGAAAGTGTTAGGAAGCTAGACCTAAACAGTAATGCTATGGAGTGGATTCCAGATTACGGCATGCCACAAAGTACTCATCCCCAATGGCTTGATAGGTTTGATGTAGTTGGCAGGGAAGTTAAGAGATTAACACATGTTCCGGAAACTGTAAGGAAGCTAGACCTAAGCGGGAGTGGTATAGAGAGGATTCCAGATTACGTCAGTGGTCTCCATCGGTTACGAACTCTTATCATCGAAAACTGTAGAAAACTAATTTCAGTGGAGCATCTCCCCAGTTCCCTCAAGTCCCTACATGCAAACAACTGTGTTTCACTTGAGAATGTCGAGTTCTCAACGCTCTTACAAGATTCAGATTTAATCAGGGAACTCATGTTTCATAACTGTTTGAAACTGGATGACGAAGCAACAAGAGTAATCATAAATTGTAGGTCTGCCGAATATGTATGCTTACCAGGTAAACAAGTCCCTGCAGAGTTCACTCACAAAGCTGCAGCAAACTCCATAACCATCTCTCCAGGGGATTTCTACAGTGGCTCCTCAAGATTTCAGGCTTGCTTCCTGCTTTCGCCAGTCAAAGATAACGCATTTGTTCATGTAACTTGTTACCTAATAAGCAAAGAAGGTGTCCTCATTAACCAACTCAACTATATGGGCCAGTCTCCTCAAGCTAGAACGCAGCATCTCTATATACTTGGTGGTGACTTGTCACACCAACAAAACAGAAGCCCTGAAGTGGATGTGAATACAAGCGAGTTTCTGTTTGAATTCACCTGCTCAGATAACCACAAAATTATGGAGTGTGGCGTAAGGATCTTGGAAGAGCAAGTTCAGAAATGGCCCTGTTTCAAAACCGGAGACAAAACAAACGACCACACAGAAGACCTGAACCTGAACCTGTAGGCAACATCAGCTACCAAACAAATAAAGCTGAAGCTGAGAATGTGGAAAGCACTAAACACACAAATGGTTGCGGTCTCCTTAGGAAGCTTGGTCTAGGGAAGAAGAAGAAGAACAAGAAGACCGAATCTCCACTCTTATTTCCAAAGTTCCGCTTTTGATACAATCTATTCCACATTTCTAATAGTCTTTCGATATATGATTGTAGACAAGATTCAACACAAAAACATATCAATGTGATAAGTTCCAGCTAAAGCATATGCCTGCCTAAGGGACACACATTTAGCCTGACCGTTCAAGCTAATTCTACACAAGTTTAAAGTGTGTCTAACCTGTAACAATCAAAAGCCTAAGTCTGCAAATCCAACGTCACTAGCGCTTTCTGCAGATGCTTGATTCTGCAGAGAATTGCATTCGATTGATGGAATCAGACGCAAACTGGTCAATTCGGCTACGAGCTGCTTCCATTGATGAAGAAGAGGAGAAGAAGGAAGAAGGATTTTCGTCGAGTCGAGAGAGAAAAATGAAAAGGCTTTAACTACTGAAGCCCAAAAGCCCAAATCTCAATGTATTAAGCTAAACTTAATTTTTTTTCTTTTAATGGCAAGAAAACAAATTTCACGGCGGTGATGGTGAACGATACAGTTAGAAGAGAAGAGAAATCAGAGGAGAGAGCTCGTGTGATGAAGTGAAGACGAAGAAGACACACGAATGGCTACTCCGTGGTACTTTGTTGCTGTACTTCTCACCGTTCTTACCAGCTCTCAGGTTCCAATTCAAGCCCTAAATCTCCATTTCCTCTTTTTTTTTTCCCCTTCTTCTTTGCATCGTCTTTCTGTCGCTGATTGTGATTGAATCTGGTTGATTTCGTCCGCTTTCGAGATTCGTTTTCGATTCGTTTCTTCTTGGATCTGTAGTTGAGCTATCGCTGGCATTGTTGTCGCCAAATCTATCTGAACCATGTCGGTTCTAGAGTTTGATTATGCTATTTCCACGGGTTTCGAGCAATGTTATGATTCTGGTGTGAGATTCGATATTCCAGTTGATTCTGGTGTGAATTTCGAGTGCATGGTTGTTTCTCTGTCGATTCAGGACACAGTTTCTTTCTACTCTGGCTAGTTATTTAAGCTCTTACTGTGAACATTTTACTCTATGCTTGTGATTTTGTAGAGAAATGGAGGTTGTGTGATTGTTTGATTGTTCGATCTATGTTAAAGTTCAGTAAACAATTTGTTGTCATCGATAAGCTATTAGAAAATTCGAGTTATTTAAGTTCATACTGTGAACATTTCACTCTACGCTTGTGATTTTGTTGAGAAATGGAGGTTGTGTGGTTGTTCGATCTATATAATAAGTTCAGTGAAGAATTTGTTGTCATCGATAAGCTATTAGAAAATTCGAGTTATTACTCTATACAAGTCATGATCATCAGTCTTCATGTTCGAGATTCAATTCTATTATGATAGCTAAGTTGATGATATATTTTACCATCTCTCACTGTGTAAGCTTTTGCCTCAGGGAATTTTAACAACTCTTTCTCAAAGTGATGGAGGTTATAAGTACGATTATGCTACTGTTCCATTTCTTGCCGAAGTTTTCAAGGTATTTTTGTTGTTTTCATTATGCTCAGCTCGTTTCACGTGATAAAAAACTGGAGTTTTTCAATGTCTTAGCTAGCTGCTAAGAATTTTTTTTCTTCTACTTTTGTAAACTTGTTCTGCAGCTGATCATTTCTGGTTTGTTTCTCTGGAGAGAGATGCGGACATCTTCCTCAGCAGCTGCAAGGATTACTACGGATTGGAAGAGCGTTCGCTTATTTGTTATTCCTTCTCTTATATATCTGATCCATAACAACGTGCAGTTTGCTACACTGACTTATGTGGACACATCCACTTATCAGATAATGGGTAATCTGAAGATTGTGACCACTGGCATACTCTTTAGGTATATCTGCTTCATGTGCTTTCTTTCTCTGTACTATCAATGGATTCTCTCTTCTTTCTGTGGGGTAAGAAATTTGTAGTTTATTGTCGTTGTAGGTTATTTTTGAAGAGGAAATTATCAAACCTTCAGTGGATGGCTATTGGTCTTTTAGCTGTTGGAACAACTACTAGCCAGGTGATTTTTACTCATTGAATTGCGTTTGATATTCTCCTCTTTAACGTAGTACTGTTATTGGAAAATATTCTATGTATAGGCTTATAACCTTATGCATCTCAAAATATTGCTCATCTCAGCAGTTAAGCAGAAATCTGGGTTTTATGTTGGTAATTCAAAATGATTTCAAATATACATTTTTTTGTTCTTGTCGCTTCAGGTTAAGGGTTGCGGAGAAGCTTCATGTGATTCGCTATTCACAGCACCAATACAAGGGTATTTGTTGGGCATCCTCTCAGCTGGTTTGTCCGCACTAGCCGGAATCTACACAGAGTTTTTGATGAAGAGAAACAATGACAGCTTATACTGGCAAAACTTGCAGTTGTATACGTAGGTATCTCTTCTTCACATCAACACTTTCTCATGCCAAGACTCGTATTTAAGTATTATTGTCCTACTACTTTCATTGGGCAATGGTTTTCGGTTCAATCATCATATTCTTTCTTCTTCTTTTTTTTCTTGACTTACCAGGTTTGGATCACTTTTCAACGTTGCTCGGCTTTTAGCAGATGATTTCAGACTCGGGTTTGAAAAAGGTCCTTGGTGGCAACGTATCTTTGATGGGTATAGCATCACTACTTGGATGGTAGTTCTGAATCTAGGATCCACGGGCTTACTCGTCTCGTGGTTAATGAAGTATGCAGACAACATCGTGAAGGTAAAAGATCAGACTGTGTTTCTTCGTAATCAAACATAAGAAAGTAAAAAAAAAAAATACTCAGATGAACATTTTCTTCTACAGGTATATTCAACATCAATGGCGATGCTGCTTACTATGGTTGCATCTATATACCTCTTCAGTTTCAAACCGACAGTACAGGTTCGATATAAATTTATTTGTTCTTACATTTACCAACTTGTGCTCTCATACTCGTGTATTTGCCTCACAGTCGTCTGAATCAAACAATGCAGCTTTTCTTGGGTATTATCATATGCATAATGTCACTCCATATGTACTTTGCTCCTCCACAAACGCTGGTGGATTTGCCTGTGACAAATGAAGCACATCCCAAGATATTAAAACAAGTCATCGTTGAAGAAAAGACCGATTCTTGATTCGAATGGACGGAAAGTTTACTTCTACAAAAAACTCTCATCCATATACAAAAGCATTTGCTTCTAGCTTGGCCTTCCTTAGAAGAATCAGAAACTTGATTATGAGTACTTTTGAAACAATCATCTTATAATTTTCACGTGCCGATTCTATTCTTTTCTTTTTTTGTGTGTAGTAAATGTACATTGAGGTTCCCAAAGTAGTAAAAATCCGATTGATGAAGCCTTTGTAAGAGTATACCAGATAAATGTTTCTCTCTTAAACCATCTGGTTTGATTGGTCGTGTATTTTAGAGTTGGTTTGGGCTATTTACTGGCTTTCCTTTCCTGTTAAGCTAAGCAAATGGCTTATGTGTCATTTTTAAAGTTTTGCTTCTAAATTCTTCATGTGACAGTAGTGTCAAGAGTCAGTCAAATGGTTCTTATTGATTACACACACATTGACGATAGTGAAATGCAAAGGCAAATCCGTAAGGGAAGGGCACTTGTAAACATTAAAAAGAAGGTATAATTAGTCGTCGCATGCATGCAACTAGAAAGATTTCGATGGTTCCAAAGAATCAAATAATGGGTCCATCTTCCTCATTCCAACCCCATTTGTCCCCATCGATAATTCCAGAACAAAACTGATCAAATTTTAATGAAATTCATTGTCACTGTGTAATTCTGAGCTTTTTAGCCAATATGACAATATGTTTTTTAGGTAAAATATGACAATATGACAATATATCTATTTGAACAAGAGATTATTTCCATTCAAAGCGTAGCAATTAACTTGTAATATAAACTTATATTATTAAAACAAGAAAAAAAATCTTGAATTAACCATTTTTAAAGCATAAAATTTCATTTTAGAAAATTGTTCTTGTCTTTTCATCACCAAGTTGCCTTCAACACTAAATTCGATCGCAGTCTCACAGTTACTAACAAAGCATTCAATTCGCTTCTGTTATGTGAAAACGAAAACAAGCAAAAATTCAACAAAGCCAATTAATATGTGAAGAGTTATCTCGATGCATTTAATGTATTAAGTGGTGATATTGTTAGCACTTAGCAGCCTCTTATCGTTTTTTTTCCTTGTTTTATGCAGCCTCCATTATTTTTAATATTGTGCATGCGAGTAAAAACATGATTAAAGGAAACACAGTCTAATTTAAATATATGACCATCTAGCTTTTGTCAGAAGGTGAACCCACGGTTAGATAGTGGATCGAGAGACGTATCGACACATGGACGAAGGGGCACCGTAAGGTTACACAAACCTCATTTTGTTAATTTAAAATCTTTGAAATTTTTAGGCACGCCATAAGATTATCGTATAGTAGAAATTAAATATATATTGCGTTCTAGGAGATTTAAATTGAAAAACTAGATAAAACTATATAAGAGACACTATAGTTTACTCATTATCATCATTTGGATGTAAAATGAAAAAGTATATGCCTCTATAGTATTCGAGAAAAATAATAATTAAATTTGTCTATTATAAAATTAATAGCAACTGCTAATCAGTTTCTTGCAAGATGTTTGAAATTTCTATCGAATCATGTAGTCTAGTCTCGACGATAGAGATAATCAAACAAACAAACAAAGAAAAAAAACATTAAAACACATAAAAACAAAACTAAATATAAAAAAAGAGACAGTAGTAGCAAACAAAATAATGGAAAAATAAAACAAAAGAAAATTTCAAAATCTAGTACGTGCGTGCTTCTACATGATCCCACGAAGTTCTTGACCTCCATCCACAAATTTCTCCTATATAAACCCATCCCCCATTTTCACATAAGAAACATCAAAACCTAATTGAAATCTTCAAAAAACCCTAGTTTTCTTGTCAAGAAATTAAATCCTTTAATTTATATAAAAATGGGAATCCAATTCAGCCATGATCATTCCAATTCAGCCATCCGAGACAACAATAATCATCATCAAGATTGCGAGAATCAGAAGAACAAAACGAAGATCGGTGACAACACAAGCCAAAATGGATCAAGCTGCTTCAAGATTCCACTTCATTATCCAAAATATACAAAGAGTGATTATGAGAAAATGCCAGAGTGGCAATTGGATCAACTTTTGAGGGAGTATGGCTTGCCGATCATCGGAGATTCTTACGAGAAGAGGAAGTTTGCTATCGGAGCTTTTCTCTGGCCGTCGGAGAAGGAGCACTAGTTGTAATATCATGTAACCTTAACCTTATTACATCGTACTTAATAAATAAATAAATATAGGTGGTGAAAGAGTGAAAAATACAGATATTTGCATGTATATATATTCTCTATCTTGTATATTAGTATATGTATGTTTTATATTAAAAAAAAATTATATTTATGGATCGTGTGTTTTCTCTACTCTACATTTATGTTACCTCATTCGCACGGCATTAATAATCTTAATTAATATATGACAGTATTTTAATTTGTCTCAAATTTTAATTTTATACAGTACTACTAGATGATTGCTCCATGTAAAAATGCTCATTTTTCATTGTTTTTTTCCGTGACTTTAAAAGTGTTAAAGTGTGCTTAAGAAGTAAGATTAATAGTTCGTTCCTGAAACATGAATCCATATAGCATTAATTCCTGATTGCAAACAACATGTACGATAATGGACTCCAATTCACATAAATAAAAGATAATAATATTGAACTCTCATTCTCAATGATTTGTTTATGATTTTTCCTATCATCAGAATAAGGATTAGTTTATTTAGTTAACACTTTGTTAACAGTATAGATGAAAAAGAAATTTGGAATATATATACAGTAAATTTTCTATAAATTAATAATATTGTTTTATTAATTTATCGTGATATTAATTTATTTATAAATTATTAATTATTAATTTATAAAATGAATATTTGTGAACTTCATAATTATTCATAAAATTTATTTTATATGAATTTTTATTATACTTTATGTTTATATAAATATATTCCATATCATGTCAAATTGTCAATATTCCATTTTTCCTTTAATTGCTTAAAACAATATTCCTCTTTTGTATGTAAAAAACTAGAAATTTTTCTATTGCCCTAATGTACTCATCGTTGGTTTTTATTAAGTATTAGGTTCGTCTTTGTTAGAACATTCCATCATATTTTTCTTTTGCACCAAACTTAGCAATGGCTTCCCATCTTAAAGACGTTCCAAAAGCAACAATGACATATCAAATACGCAAAGAATTATGTGAGTACAAAAGAGATCATACAGCTTGCATTCAAAAGGAATTGCAGTTGTGGCTTGAAAAACATCATCATCTAAAAATTAGTCAAAATATAATCTCAAACACACTCAAACGATTAGCTGAGTATCTTTCGAGCAACTTGGAAACAGAAAAAGATATCAAGCGGCACAAACCAGCAAAATTCCCAGAGATGGAGAATGTTCTTTTTGAGTGGTTTCTCCAATATCAAAAGCGTGTGAACATGACTGGAGAGCTAATTTTGGAGAAAGCAAAAGATACAATGAAACTTGTATACCCTCAACAAGATTCTGAGCACCAATTCTCTCAAGGTTGGCTTGAAAAATTCAAATCACGACATGGTATCAAGTCTTTTTGTCGTTTTGGAAAGAGTGGTTCAGTTGATGTACAAGACATGGAACAGAAATTGGAAGCTATAAGGGAAAAAATAGATCAGTTTCCTATGAAAGATGTTTTTAATATGGATGAGACTGGTTTGTTTTACAGATTACAAGCTGATCATTCTCTTGCTACAAAACAACTTGAAGGAAAAAAGCAAGACAAAGAAAGACTAACCGTTGTTATTTATTGCAATGAAGATGGGTCTGAAATATTTTCTTTATGGATTATTGGAAAATATGCAAAGCCAAGATGTTTCAAGAATGTCAACATGGATAATTTGAATTGTCACTATCGTGCCACCAAAAGAGCTTGGATGACTAGTGTGATTTTTGAAGAATAAATCCGATGGTTTGATAAGAGAATGCAAGGTAGAAAAATTTTGTTTGTGGTTGATAATTGTCCAGCACATCCACGAAATATTGAAGGATTACAGAGTGTTGAGCTGTTCTTCTTGCCACCCAATATGACATCAAAAATTCAACCTTGTGATGTTGGAATACTAAGAGTTTTCAAGATGCATTATCGCAGGAGATTTTACAGTGAGATTTTAGAAGGCTATGAGTTGGGACAACCAGATAAGATCAATGTTTTGGATGCTATAAATCTTGCTGTCTCGGCTTGGACAATTAATGTTCGTCTAGGGACAATAGCAAATTGTTTTCGACACTGCAAAATTCGTTCAGGAGATGTTGTACCAGGGAATGTAGAAGATGAATCAAACGACATTCATGAACTTCAAATTTTGATCAATAATATCGGTTATCGTAATAGAATGGATGTCAACAGCATACTCGACTACCCAGATGAAAATGATACATGCTCAGAAATTCAGAGTTTAGAAGAAATTGTGTTTACTGTCCTTAATGTTGAAGTTGAAGACGAGGCTGTAGAACCTTTGAAACAATTTCATGTAAGGAAGCGATTCTGGTTTCAAGAACTCTTCACAATTTTTGGATGCAGATTGAGAAGCCAATACCAGGAGTTGTTGATGCAATCAGAAAAATTAGAGATGAACTCCAACGAGTTTCCAACTTTCAGAAAAGACAAACAATAATAGAGTCATATTTTAGTAGATTGCCTTAGACATATTTGCCTTATTTTTATGATTATTAATTTATATTTTTGTTGGTACCATATATTTACATAAGGGTTTTAAAAAAAATTAGTATCTTACTATTTTATCGAATTTAATGGATTTTTACATTGGTCTGACTTGGGATCAGAAAAATTTATTATTTTATAGTGATTATTAATTTATCAAATATTAATTTATAGATGTTTTACTGTAAAGACAATTGTATTTCGGGTATTTCGGTCTTCAGGATTTCTCTGAATTGCATTATAGGTGGATTTACATTGGGCCCAAATTGAGATATGAGCCCAACTTATTGAGGCTCATTAACAGCCCAATATATATTCTTATGCATCTATCTAAGTAACCCTGCGTTTAATCTTTTTCTTCCATCTTTTCCCCGAAAACCAGAAACCCCAGCAAAAAACAAAGGAACCAAATCGCGAGAGGTCATGGCCTCCGGCAAAGATTCCGACCGTACCTTAGGGTACATGACCCGGAAGGATACGGAAGTAAAGCTTCCACGGCCAACACGTGTGAAGAATAAGACGCCGGCGCCGGTTCAAATCACGGCGGAGCAGATTCTCAGGGAAGCTCGTGAGAGGCAGGAGGCTGAGATCCGTCCACCTAAGCAGAAAATCACTGACTCGACTGAGCTTTCCGACTACAGACTCCGTCGCCGGAAGGAGTTCGAGGACCAGATCCGCCGCGCGAGATGGAACATCCAAGTTTGGGTCAAGTACGCGCAGTGGGAGGAGTCCCAGAAGGATTACGCTCGTGCTCGTAGCGTGTGGGAACGAGCCATTGAAGGCGATTACCGGAACCATACGCTATGGCTCAAGTACGCAGAGTTCGAGATGAAGAACAAGTTTGTAAACAGCGCGAGGAACGTTTGGGATCGAGCCGTCACGCTTCTCCCTCGCGTGGACCAGCTCTGGTACAAGTACATTCACATGGAGGAGATTCTTGGGAATATCGCCGGAGCTAGACAGATATTCGAGCGGTGGATGAATTGGTCACCGGATCAACAAGGTTGGCTCTCGTTTATTAAATTCGAGCTTAGGTATAACGAAATCGAACGCGCTAGATCCATCTACGAGAGGTTTGTTCTTTGCCATCCAAAGGTTTCTGCTTATATCCGATACGCCAAGTTCGAGATGAAAGGCGGCGAAGTTGCTCGTGCGAGGAGTGTGTACGAGCGAGCAACGGAGAAGCTTGCAGACGACGAAGAAGCTGAGACGCTCTTTGTGGCGTTTGCTGAATTCGAAGAACGGTGCAAGGAAGTAGAACGGGCTAGGTTTATCTACAAGTTTGCTCTGGATCATATTCCTAAAGGAAGGGCCGAGGATTTGTACAGGAAGTTTGTGGCGTTTGAGAAACAGTACGGAGATAAGGAAGGGATTGAGGATGCCATTGTTGGGAAGAGGAGGTTTCAGTATGAAGATGAAGTGAGGAAGAACCCTTTGAACTATGATTCGTGGTTCGATTACGTTAGGCTAGAAGAGACCGTAGGGAACAAAGATAGGATCAGAGAAATCTATGAGAGGGCCATTGCTAATGTTCCACCTGCCGAAGAGAAACGATACTGGCAAAGATATATCTATCTCTGGTGAGTTTTTTCTCTTTTCGTATCCTATACTGATTTTGGTGATAATGTTTATGTTGATCATGGTTTGCATAAGAAGGTTAGGTTTTTAGTTACCTGTAACTTGAGCTGTTTGTGTTTGGTTGTCTTAGGCAGATATTTGTTACGTTTTTGCACATCGTAAATCTATTGAAACATAGCATTCCCTGGAAAGTTAGGTTTTAGTCTTTTGTTAGCATAATGGTTCTGCTGTTTTCTCACCACTGACACGGATGTGGCTAATTGGTGTAGGATTAACTATGCATTGTATGAAGAGATTGAAGCTGAAGATGTGGAGCGTACACGAGATGTTTACAGGTATGTTTAAAGCCTATTCTGAAACTTGTGAAGTTTACTTTACATTCGTTTACGTTTCACTCGTGGCAGTTTAGACTGACTCTTTTGTATTTGTCTTATCAAACATTTCAGAGAATGCCTCAAACTTATCCCCCACGCCAAATTTTCTTTTGCCAAAATATGGTTGCTCGCTGCACAGTTTGAGATCAGACAATTGAATCTTGCGGGTGCTCGGCAGATATTAGGAAATGCGATTGGAAAAGCTCCAAAAGATAAGGTGAGCATGAAATTTGTTTGAATAATTTTTTTTTTTTTATTGCTCACCGGTTTACTTACTTTGGTGAGATTTTTTTTTTACTCTGCAAACAGATATTCAAGAAATATATTGAGATCGAACTCCAGCTGGGAAACATAGATAGGTGTAGAAAGTTATATGAGCGGTACCTTGAGTGGTCTCCTGAGAATTGCTATGCTTGGAGCAAGTTCGCTGAGCTGGAGAGGTCTCTTGCTGAAACCGAACGAGCTAGAGCTATTTTTGAGCTTGCAATATCTCAGCCTGCTCTTGATATGCCCGAGCTGCTATGGAAGGTACTTTTTTCAGTCTTAATACATTAAAAGAAGGCGAGCTTCCTCAGACCTTTTGAATCGATTGGATCATTGAAACTCTATATTGTTTTTGTGTGGCAGGCGTACATTGATTTTGAGATATCAGAAGGGGAATTAGAGAGGACACGAGCTTTATATGAGCGACTCTTGGACCGTACAAAGCATTACAAGGTGTGGGTCAGTTTTGCAAAGTTTGAAGCTTCTGCTGCGGAACAAGAAGAAGACGAGGAAGATGAAGACCAAGAAGAAGATGTTATTGAACTCAAAAAAGACTGCATCAGACGTGCCAGAGGTAACTTTATCAAAACTAGATGTTATATGAGTTATGATTGATAGATTCCTTGTGACATGTTTTTTAACTGTTCTTTCTTTTTTTTCTTTCTTCGACGCAGAGATCTTCGATAGAGCCAATGCATACTACAAAGACTCCACACCGGAGCTGAAAGAAGAGCGAGCTACGCTCTTGGAGGATTGGCTTAACATGGAGACAAGCTTTGGTAAGCTCGGGGATGTTAGTATCGTTCAATCGAAGCTCCCGAAGAAGCTCAAGAAGAGGAAGCCGATCACTAGAGAAGATGGCTCTACAGAGTACGCTTTTGCATACATATATTTATCGATATTTTTGGTTTATTTTTCGATTGCTAAAGCTTACTGTGAAAATATTGGTTTGGATCTTGGCAGGTATGAAGAATACATTGACTATCTATATCCAGAAGAATCGCAGACAACGAATCTCAAGATTCTTGAAGCTGCTTTTAAATGGAAGAAGCAGAAAATTGCTGCTTCTCCTGAGGAGGATTACGAATAAAGTGTTCTTTTTGAGTTAGATCAAAACTGTGAGTTTGTTGTTTTGTATTCTTACTTTTAAGTTTATCTCTTCTGTACATCATCGTCACTCATCTGTTTTGATTTAGCAGTAATTTTAGTTATCCAAGGAACAAGGAAACTCTTTTTTTTTTTTTGCTCTGGTTCGAATTTTACGGTTTAGGACCTAATCAGGAGCAACAGATTAAGTTTTTTGGTTTTTCGTTATCCAATCCACTGATTAATTTTTTTGTTAATTCTCAAGATTACTCCTTACCAATCAGAGCCTTAGTAAGAAAAGTCGATCTAATTTTTTTGTTTTTGTTTTTACTTTTCTTTTCACTTAAGTCGACCTAATTAATAAATTTTTGAAGAAAAAGAGGTAGCTTTGGCAACTTGGAGCTCAAGCCATAGATGATATTACCCACGTGGCATGATTGCAGCTTCAGCTGGATGAGTGGATATTGAACCAATCACAACAACGTCTTACGGCAAAATATCGACGAGGACGAGAAATTGGCGACTCTTCATGCATGGCTTGGTTATTTCCGTAATAATGACCAAACTTGAAGGGCATTTAGATAACAAGTAGTGCCAAATTTTGAATTCCCTCTCGTAAGCCAAAAAGCAACCTTTTAAATTCGAATTATTTAAAAATGAAAAAGGTAGATTTATCGCACAACCTCTCGTTTTATCTGACTCCGATCCCATTTCGCTCTCAACTCTTCTCTATCAACTTTTTATTTTAATTTTGGGAAAATTTGAAAAACAAAACAATTTATTTTTTTCTTTTTTCTTTTTGTTTCTAGCTTCTTCAGCCGCCGGACGGAGAAATAAATTTTCTCGATCCGGTTTTTTCTGGTAAGAATCTTCTAATTTGCATTGGTTTGATTTTTAAAAAATTAATCTGCCGAGAAAATGCAGGAAAAATTATGGGAAGTGTGTAAGAAAATGAATTCAATGAGGCTTGGTGGAATGTGGAACCCAGTTTGTTGTTTTTCATCTTTCGGAACGAAATCGATATATACATTAATCCTCATCTTCGATGTAGGGTCTCTCTTAATTTTGATTGACTATGACATTCGCTTAATTTCCAACCTCTTAAAAACTAAAATAAAGGAAACAAAAATTCCGTTACATTTAACTCTATTTTTCTACTATATAGTTCTCTAGTTTATGATATTTAGGTCTGCGTTTTTAAATAATGTATCTATTTTCTTTGGAACCCTAATGATTCGTGATGCACAAGGAAGTTGCTAATTTCCGTGTCTTTTACAAATTCGCCCACTCTAACCCCTAATGGTTTTCTTGTGGTAAAAGGAACTGATGAAGACTGCTAATTTCCCATTTTCTTTCTCAATGCATTGATTCATGTGAAGTGAAAGATTTCTCTACTTTATTTTTTTTTGTATGCAAACTGAATTGGTTTTGTTTCTTTGTGTTTTTTTTTTTCCAGAGCTTCCTTTTAGCTTTCGCTGCTTCTCTTAATTTCTGTGATTAAATCTCCTGCAAATTTTTTAACCTAAATTACCAAAAATGTTGCAATCGGAGGAGACGAAAGCAGGTACTTACAACTATTTTAAGTTTAAGTTTTGTGAGGAAATGAGGAATTCCTTTACGTATGTTGTTTTACATCTGCTGCAGAGATGGAGAAGAAGGTTTCTACACTTGTAAAATATATCCAAAACAAAAACAAGATTTCAAAGGATACAAAGAAGGAGCTTGTTGGGATGGTGAACGATCTTCACGAGCATTGTCACTTGCTTTACCCTGCGTTTAATGATTTAGGGGCTGCTTCTGGTGGAAGAAAAGGAAAACCGGTTACTGCTTCTTCATCGAGGTCTAGTTCGGATTTGGATTACTATTCTTCAGAGGAGGTAGAGATCAGTAGTGCCGGTGGTGAAACATTGAGCAGCTCGGTTTACTTGCTTACAAAGCTACATGAGGCAGAGTTAACACACGGATATTTGAAGAGGCAGGTCAGCAATCTCAAACAGGAAACTGAGTTCTTACGCGACCAGAACATGGAGTTGGCTGGAGATATCCGAGGCAAGAGAAACGAGGACAGGGAACATTTCAAGGGCATGATGATCACAAAAGGTGAAGCTGCATTGTTGCGTGACCAGAAAAAGGAGTTAGAATCTCAGCTGGAGAAGAAAACCAATGAAGTTTCGGAGACGCGGATGCGACTGAAGCGTGTGGAGAGTGAAACTGAGGAACGGGCTAAGGCCGAGATGAAGATTGCTGAGGAAAATGAAGCTTTGAGGAACAAAGTTTATGATCAGCAGAAGCTAATCAAGGAACAAGAAGGTATCATTCACCGGTAAGAAAAGAACAAGATTCTGTAAAAGCTTACCAAATGAAGTTGTTTTGAGTAAAATGAAGTTGTATGAGCTTACCAATTGAAGTTGTTTGAGTAAAATGAAGTATCATCTGCAGGTTATCAGTGGAGATCAAGGATCATCAGAAACTTCTTAAGGAACAGAGAGACTCCATGGACAAGTTCTCAGAGGAACAGAAGCTAATGAAACGTTGGTCATTCGGTTCCAAGTTGAATACCAATCTTCTCGGGAAGAAAATGGAAGAGTTAGCTGAAGATTTTCGGATGAAAATGGAAGATCATCTCCGGATACTGTACAGGAGGATCCATGTAGCCGAACAAATACACATAGAGAGCAAGAACAACTATATCAATACACAAAGCAGAGGAAACAGGGGAGATCTCACTGTCTCTGAAACCCAATTCAAGAAAATCAAAGAAATGGTGGAACAAGGTCTTGCTGGACCGGAGATGGCAATTAAGAAGCTGGAACAAGGCGAGGAACTAACGACCCGAGTCACCAGATTAGCTAAAGAGATCGATTCAGCGAGAAAGTGGGTGCAGGAGAAGAAGAGCAATATGAAGCATGAGGTGGAAACTCTGGAAGCGAAGCTTGAATGCAGAGAAGCACAAGAGACTCTGCTTAAGGAGAAGCTATCAAAACTAGAAGCGAAGCTAGCAGAGGAAGGAACAGGGAAGCTGAGTCTAGCAAAGGCTATGAGAAGAATCAAAAATCTTGAGATTAATGTCAAGGAGAGAGATTTCGAGTTGTTGAGCTTAGGGGAAGAGAAGAGAGAAGCCATAAGACAACTCTGTGTTTTGGTGGATTATCAACGTTGTCGATATGATGATCTCAAAGCTTCCATTTTTAAGGTTGCTCTTCAAGCTTAAACTTCACTTCTTCTCCTTTTTTTTCTTCTCCTTCTTCTTCTTCTTCTTCTTCTTCTTCTCCTTCTTCTTCTTCTTCTTCTTCTTCTTCTTCTTCTTCTTCTTCTTCTTCTTCTTCTTCTTCTTCTTCTTCTTCTTCTTCTTCTTCTTCTTCTTCTTCTTCTTCTTCTTCTTCTTCTTCTTCTTCTTCTTCTCCTTCTCCTTCTTCTAATTTGGTCTTTTTGTTTAACTTTCTTGTTGCTGCAAAATTGTAAATATTATGCTGCAAGGTTTGAGTATTTTCTATTGATGTAAATGCATCTGTTTTTGTAAATAACATATTTATTTTTTCTTTTAACCTACATTTTTTTATGAATGTTAAATTTATTCAAACCAAAAAAAAAAATAAACAGTTCTACATCAAATGATGCTAGCTATTATTATGATAAAATTTCAAAGAAACAAAATAGCAGAAAATGAAACAGAGAGATGCATCCTTTTCTTAGATCTTCTTCGCATGGACTTGCTTGTGTAGCAAGCCTTAGTTGCATTCCTTTTAAGCTATTTTTAATAGTGAACATCCTGCAAGTTTCCATTTCCATTACTTTGTTACTTTTGGCCTTCATCCTAATAATACTATGAAAAGCAAGGCATAGTTCTCTCTAAAAAATTCCAAACTAAACAAAAGGAGAAAATGGACATAGCTTCTAACATCTCTATTTCTTTTTAGGCTTTATTGATTTTTCTTTTATTATTATCAGTTACATTGGTGTAAAAACAGATGCTTTTTTTAGAGGAAAATTGGTCATGGGTACTTTTACAAACATTATTTTGAAAAATATGTAGTTTTTTTTCTAAAAAAGAAAATTCTGCAATAGATACTTTAGAATGTTTAATCATTAATGTCTATATTACCTTGTTATAAGTTTTAGATATACACAGGGCCGACCCAGAACATAGGCGAGGTAAGCGATAAATTAGAGCATCCACTTTATGAGGGCATATTTTGATTAATTTTTTTGTGAATAAATATACTCAGATTTTTATGAAATCTTTCTTATATTTCATATTATTTTATGGTATCAAAGCCAGAAATCCTCTGACATCAGTAAGCGAAAATTATTTGAAGAGATCTTATGCGAATTTGAAGGTTTCTTTAACGAATGATATGCATTTAAGCAAAAATTATTTGAAGAGATCATGTGTAAATTTGAAGGCTTCTTTAACGAATGATGTGCATTTAGACATATTTGGTGATGATCTGTTTATGGAATTAAAAATTCTCCGAGAATCAATACCAAATAAAGTTTGGAAGTGATTGATTTTTTGAAACAAATAGAGGACCGTTATCAAAATACAGAAGTTGCTTATCACATATTGTTGATCCAATATCGGTTGCCACTGCTGAAAGAAGTTTTTTAAAGTTGAAACTGGCAAAGAATTATTTGCAATCTACCATGTCACAAGAGCGATTAAATGAGCTACCTTTGTTATCTATTGAAACAACTATGGTTGAAAAACTTGATTATGAAAGTTTAATGAATGATTTTGCAGGAAAAAATGCAAGGAAGACCATATTTCAACAAAAAAAAAATAGTTTTATTGTGTTTTTTGTATTTTTTTAAACTGTTTATGGAGTTGAAATATTTTATGAAATTTTAATTTTAATTTTTAATTTTTGTATTATTTTTATTTTAAAATAAAATTTTTAAAAACATACTTTAAATTTTAGATTAGAGCATTTAAATTAATTAGTCTGGGTCACAGATATATACATACATCATGGACCATACACCATTCATATCGTTATTAACCATATACCATATACGATTAACCATACACCATCAAAACACCATCCACCATACATGATCCACCATCCACCAATCGATCATATAACTTTCACTAAAGGTATAGTTATCACATCAAATCTAAAATAAAACCAAAAGTACGTACCATTCTTCTAATTACACTTTCAAACTACAATTAATTAAACTTTGAAAACTACCTACATATCAGTAAATCTCTCTAAACACAATAAAGTTTGTGAACATCGGAAATTAAAAAATTAATAAAATCCATGGAAACATGCTGCCTAAATTAGGATTACGTAACTAAATCAGTATTCTTAATTGTTTTTCTAATTATTATTTGAAAAAAAGGCGTAGTTTTTTTCCCAAACGAACCAAAAAAAAGGCGGGAACCCCGCCAATTCATTACGGCACGAGACATGCCACACACGCACAAAAAAAAAATCAGCTAATATTATAAAGGACGAAAAAAGAAAAACAACACATCAGTGGCAAAAGCGTAATCATCTGTTAAATAGAGATATTTTGACCGCTTGACGAGAATTTGAAGAGCAAAGAAACAGCGTCTAGTGGCATAAGCGTAATAATCTCATAAAGAGAGGAGCGTTTGTGGAAGACGATTTTCCAAAAGATTCTCTCTCATTCGTCTGACTCCAGAAAATTGAAAAAACAAAAGTTCTGCTCATAACTGTTGTCTTCTCTCCCATAAGTCCAAACCAAATCACTTTTTTTCTTCTTCTTCTTCTTCAAATCTCTCTCTCTCTCCCTCCCTTCGATTTCAATTTCGTAATCCTTATCATCTTTGAAATCACAGAGATAGTGATCGAGACCCCGAGAGAGAGAGAGTTTCTTTTTATAGCTTTTATTTTTATTTTTCTCTATAAGTTTCGTCGTTTTCATATCTCCGGAGCTTCGGTATTCAGGTAAAATTTCTCGGAATAGAAATGATTTGTATGGCTTCGATTTCTCCGAATGGTTTAGATTATTGATTTAAGAAGTATTTAGGTCGCTTGATTCCTCGATCGGTTATAGTTTACGCCTTGGTTGCATAGTGTTAGACTGTTAGCTTCAGATCAATGGATCATGATTCATGAACAGAACGTCGGATGATTAGATGCTTTCTCTAAACCCTAAAGACAGTTACAGGTTTCTGGTTCTCTTATTCATCTACTTCACTTGATACTTTCTTGTTCAAATTGTTTTGTTTGGATCATTTACAATTCGATTATCGTTGATTTGGTTCCATTTTTTTCCAATAAACTAGTGATTGGGTTTTATAATCAAGGAGCTTGTTTGTTCGTCTTGGAGCTTCAGTTTTTTTTTTCTTTTCATGTCTTGGAGCTTCGGTTCCATAGATGAATAAGAATTTCTCGGTTGAATCTGTTTCTCTTATCTATACAGGCAAAAACCCATTGAATCGATTCTGGATCTTCCGTGGAGCTCAAAGCAAGTTTGAGAGAAAAAAGAGTAAGAGAAACCAGAAACTCCTCCCTGTGTTTTACCGTTTTACTAGTAGTAAATTCCTTTCATATTAAAAAATGATAATCTAAGTATATGGGAATCATGATCGGATCTAGATTGTTATACGTGAAACTGTATTATTATTATTTATAGTTTTGTTGAAGGTAACATAAGAACAAAAAGTAACAACTCACAATTTTTGAGGTATGAATATGATAGCTGTCTTTTTATCGTTCTTGTTCTCTAGAGGTATGTGCTTTCTGGTGCGTTTCCAAATTTTGCTGAGGTGGCTCCACATGAGATTTCTTGTCTAGCCAATACCATTTCGATTCCCAAATTAGACCCCGCCACTAAAAGGAATTTGCGTTAATCCAAATTGCTTAAAATACTTATTAAATTCTATCTATTTATTTTTGTAACTTCTGTACAATTAAATAAATTTGACTACTTATTTCTTACCAGCAGTAATTCAATGATGCAAGGTTTTGGATCTTTGATCTATCTATGTTCTTTGCGGGGTCCACAAATTCTATTATTGTCTGTATACCTTGTCAGAGTTTCAATTGCAGGATGATCTACTTCTATTATTATATTCTCTGTCTGATGAAAACAAAGATGCTTACCTATGATCTGGATTCTATCCCAGCCAGATTGTTCTTAGTCTACTATATTACATATTTTAACTAGGTTTTGCTAGTCATAACATTTCTTCTGATATCTTTCTCTGTGTATTTTGCAAAGACAGAGATCGTGTTTGGTGGAGGTTCACAGGTGAATATTGGGTTCCGGAAAGCTCTTATTGTTAAGTTGCCTTGATAGATGATATTTGGTTGAACAAGTAATCGGAGAAACTCAAGAAAAAAGATATGAAAAAGCATCGGTTTAGAGAAACCTTGAAGTCTTTCTTTGAGCCTCATTTTGACCATGAGAAAGGTGAAATGCTTAAAGGAACAAAAACTGGTAATTTTCCTAAACTACTCAGTTTCGTTTCACATGTCCAATGAACTCCTAATAACTGCTGTACATGAAAATTACCATCATCATCTGATGCAGAAATGGATGAAAAGGTGAAGAAAATCTTGGGAATGGTAGAGAGTGGAGACATTGACGAAGATCAATCTAAAAGAAAAGTGGTTTCAGAGTTAGTGAATGAATTCTACAGCGAGTACCAGTCTCTCTATCGCCAGTACGATGATCTAACTGGTGAGATCAAGAAAAAGGTTGACGGAAAAGGAGAAAGCTCTTCATCGAGCTCAGACTCCGACTCTGACCGTTCTTCGAAGAGGAAGACCAAGAGAAATGGAAAAGTAGAGAAAGATGTTGAGTCGATAACAGCTGGCTTGAAGCAACAAATCGAAGCTGGGAATCTTGAAATTGCTGATCTGAAAAGGAAGTTGACGACGAGTGTGGAAGAAAAAGAAGCAGTTAATTCTGAGCTTGAAGTAGCTTTGATGAAGTTAAAAGAATCAGAAGATATCATCAATAATTTGAAACTTGAAACTGAGAAGTTAGAGGGCGAAAAGACAACAGCGCTGAGTGATAGCAGAGAACTACATCAGAAACTGGAAGTTGCTGGCAAAACAGAAACTGATCTGAACCAGAAGTTAGAAGATATGATAAAAGAGAGAGATCAACTTCAAACTGAGAGAGACAATGGTATCAAAAGATTGGAAGAAGCTGAAAAACTTGCAGAAGATTGGAAAACAACGAGTGACCAGCTCAAATATGAAATTTCTAATTTCAAGCAGCAGCTAGAAGCATCAGAGCAGCGAGTTTCGGATCTGACGAGCGGTATGAAAAGTGCAGAGGAAGAGAATAAATCTCTATCCCTGAAAGTTTCGGAGATTTCAGGTGAGATCGAACAGGCACAGAACACCATACAAGAACTCATTTCCGAATTGGAAGAGATGAAAGAAAGATACAAAGAAAAAGAGAGTGAGCATTCTAGCTTGGTGGAGTTACATGAGACCCATGAGAAAGAATCATCGGGTCATGTGAAAGAACTAGAAGCACAAGTGGAATCATCAGAGAAATTGGTTGCAGATTTGAACCAAAGCCTGAACACTGCAGAGGAAGAGAAAAAACTGCTCTCGCAGAGAATCTCAGAAATTACAAACGAGATTCAACAGGCGCAAAACACCATACAAGAACTTGTGTCTGATTGTGGACAGTTGAAAGAGAGCCACAGTGTGAAAGAGAGAGAACTTTTCGGTTTGAGGGACATCCATGAGACTCATCACAGAGAATCTTCCACCCGAACGAGTGAATTAGAAGCTCAACTAGAATCCTCAGAAAAGCGGTTCTCAGAATTGACATTGAGTCTGAAGGCTGCAGAGGAAGAAAACAAAGCCATCTCCTCGAATAATGTGGAAACTCTAGACAAGCTCGAACAGGCGCAGAACACGATACAGGAACTCATGGCTGAACTGGGAGAGTTAAAAGACCGACACAAAGAGAAAGAGAGTGAGCTTTCTAATTTGGTGGAGGTACACGAGGCACATCAGAGAGATTCAACAAGTCGAGTGAAAGAACTAGTAGAAGTAGTGGAATCAGCAGAGCAACAAGTTGCAGCTATGAAACAGAATTTGAACAATGCAGAGGAGGAGAAAAAACAGCTCTCTCAGAGAATTTCAGAGATCTCTACTGAGATTCAAGAGGCACAAAACACCATCCAAGAACTCATGTCTGAGTCTGGGCAGTTGAAAGAGAGCCACGGTGAGAAAGAGAGAGAGCTTTCTGGTTTGAGGGACATCCACGAGACTCATCAAAGAGAATCATCCACCCGAGCGAGTGAATTAAAAGCTCAACTAGAATCATCTGAACAGCGGGTCTCAGATTTGAGTGCGAGTCTGAAGGCTGCAGAAGAAGAAAACAAGTCCATGTCCTCCAAAATCTTGGAAACTACGGACGAGCTCAAACTAGCGCAGAACAAGGTACAAGAGCTAACGGCTGAATTGGCAGAGTCGAAAGATATACGCATACGAAAAGAGAGTGAGCTTTCTAGTTTGGTGGAGGTACACGAGACTCATAAGAGAGATTCATCGAGTCAGGTTAAAGAACTAGAAGCCGTGGTGGAATCAGCTGAGCAACGAGTTAAAGATTTGAACGAGAGCCTGAACAGTGCAGAGGAAGAGAAGAAAATGTTATCTCAGCGAATATCAGAAATGTCGAATGAGATCAAGCAGGCAGAGAACACCATACAAGAACTCATGTCTGAGTCTGGACAGTTAAAAGAGAGCCACAGTGAAAAAGACAAGGAAATATTCAGTTTGAGGGATATCCATGAGACTCATCAGAGAGAAACATCCACCCATTTAAGTGATTTAGAAACGCAGTTGAAATCATCTGAACAGCGGGTTTCGGATTTGAGCGGAAGTCTGAAGATTGCAGAGGAAGAAAACAAAACCATGTCCACTAAAATATCAGATACTTCAGGCGAGCTTGATAGGGTACAGATCATGTTACAGGAACTCACAGCTGAGTCAAGCAAACTGAAAGAGCAGCTCGCTGAGAAAGAAGGTGAACTTTTACTTCTGACAGAGAAGGAAAGCAAATCACAGGTGCAAATAAAAGAACTAGAAGCAACAGTATCGACCCTCGAGCTGGAGCTACAGTCAGTTCGTGCCCGTACAACAGATCTTGAGACAGAGATTGCAAGCAAGACCACTGAAGTTGAGCAACTGGAAGCGCAAATCAGAGAAAAGGTTGCTAGAATCTCGGAACTTGAGAAGACAATGGAAGAGAGAGGAACTGAGCTCTCTGCTTTAACCCAAAAACTGGAGGATAACGAGAAGCAATCATCATCCACAATTGAGAGTTTGACAGCTGAGATCGATGGCGTACGAGCAGGACTAGATTCAGCGACTGCTGAAAAGGAAGAGTTGGAGAAACTAATGGTGAGCAAAGGTGATGAAGCTTCAATGCAGATTAAGGCTTTGACGGATGAGATCGTTGGTCTGGGCCAGCAAGTGGTCTCACTTGAGAGCCAGAAAGCAGAACTTGAGATCCAACTTAAGATGAAGTCCGAGGAGATCTCTGGAAATATGAGTCAGATTGCAAATCTAAAAGAGGAGATCATAAACAAGGCCAAAGATCACGAGAATGTTCTAGAAGAAAGAAACGGTTTATCTGAGAAGCTCAATGGTCTTGAAGTTGAGCTGGAGACTCTTCAGAAACAGAGAAGTGAGGTTGAAGAGGAGCTGAGAATTAAAGCAGAAGAGGTCGTTCAAATGCGCGATAAGATCAACGAAACCTCTGCTGAAACAATGGCCTTAACAGAACAGATCGACAAACTGCAGCATGAACTTGATTCTCTACAGGTGAAGAAGAGCGAAAACGAAGCAGAGCTTGATAGAGAGAAGCAAGAGAAATCAGAATTGTCGAATCAGATCATCGATGTCAAAAGAGCTTTGGTAGAGCAAGAAGCTGCTTACAATACTCTGGGAGAGGAACACAAACAGATCAACGAACTTTTCAAAGAACGTGAGGAAACACTCGAAAAGCTAACAGAGGATCACAAAGAAGCCAAAAGATTGTTGGAGGAGACAGGTAACGAAGTAACATCCAGAGATTCTGCAATTGCAGGTCATGAAGAGACGATGGAGAGTTTACGTAATGAGCTGGAAATGAAAGGAGACGAAATAGAAACTCTCATGGAGAAGATCAGTAACATCGAGGTTAAGCTACGTTTATCGAACCAGAAACTGAGGGTAACCGAACAGGTACTAACGGAGAAAGAAGAAGCTTTCAGGAGAGAAGAAGCTAAGCACTTAGAGGAGCAAGCATTGCTTGAGAAAAGTCTCACAGTGACGCACGAGACTTACCGAGGAATGATAAAAGAGATAGCAGAGAAAGTGAACAGAACACTAGATGGGTTTGAATCAGTGTCGGGAAGACTCACGGAGAAACAGGGGAAGTATGAGAAAACGGTGATGGAGGCCTCGAAAATATTGTGGACTGCGACGAATTGGATTATAGAGAGGAATCACGAGAAGGAGAAGATGAAGAAAGAGATGGAGAAGAAAGAGGAAGAAATAAAGAAGCTTGGAGATAAAGTAAGAGAAAATGAAAAGGACAAGGAGACAATGAAGGAGTCTTTGATAGGACTTGGAGAAGAGAAAAGAGAAGCAATAAGGCAATTATGTGTATGGATCGATCACCATAGAGGTCGTTGTGAATATCTTGAAGAGGTTTTGTCTAAGACTGCTATGGGTCGTGGCCAAAGAGTGTCGCAGCGAGTCTAAGACCCCGTGCCCCATTTTGGGATTCAGTATGGTACGCTTGCTTTTCTTTCCCAATTCCCACATCACATCGATGCACACAACATATATGTGGTTCTTAGGTTTTGGTATTTGGTCAATCAAGAAGCTGTCGGGAGATTATTTTTCTTTTTTGGTTGGGTACATTTTGTGAATTTTGTGTTGGTGCAGTTTTGTTGCATATTTGTTTGTCTTTTTGCGTATTTTTGTTGTTGTTGTTTTAAGTCAAATTGGTTAAAGTTTGGTGGTGGGTTTCAATGGGAGTAAAGGGAATCACACAAATGAAGTTGATATTTTGTTCTGTTGAGGGGTGGGGTTGTATAGAACGATTAATGTTATTTGGTTTGGTATTTGTGATATATCATTTTTTTTGTAAGAACCTTCAATATCATTTTGTTTTTATCTCCAAGTCCTCCATAAGAGAGATGCAAACATTAAACACATGTGTAAGAGAAAATTTACTTCTCCTCTCATTTACAAAGTATACTGCAGTATCCGATGCTAATTAGAAGAATATTTACACTTGGCCAAAAAATACTGAAACTTGTGTTGGCTTTGTGAATAAATGACTGGTGAGCCTTGTAGTCCTAAGCCGTGTTCGTTTTGCGTCAACTATGCAAATTTAATAAAACACGTGCAACTTGTGAACGTGTAATGTGACGTTTTCATACTCATCTCATCGATGTAGCTAGCCTCTCTTTTTGTGTGTATGTATATATTTATCCTTTTTTAGCATCACAAGTCGCTGTTGTATCACATTACATCTCTCATGTGATATCATATTTTTGCTCTTTTGTATATTTCTTAGATCACAAAATTCAGCCAACCGGCCGGGTAATAATATTAAGGTTTTAACTAAAATGTGGTTGATCAATTTGATGAACGAATTTGATAAAATCATGTTATCCAAACTTGAATGTATGAAAAAGCAGCAATTTATTTAGGTCTTTCATATTTTTCAATCACAAGGTTTGATCTTACATAAATATTTTTTTTAGAAAATTAGATACAATTTCAAGTTTGATCAGTAGGAAATATTTTCCTGTATTAATAACATAAAAATATAATATTAAAAGTAGATATATATAATATTATTTTCACTACAAGAAAAACATCATTTTACAACGGCCGAAATGGTCGTTATTTCATCGTAATAGGGCTATTACGACGGACTACCGACGATTTCAAAATCGTCGTAAAATCGTCGTATAATATACGACGATTTCGATTCGTCGTAACATCGAGGGAAACAAAATCGTCGTAAATGCGTCGTACAGTTCACGACGATTTTACATCGAATTGCGTCGACTTGGTCTTCGCCTGCACCGTCGTTAAGTGGTCGTTAATGGTCGACGTAAGATCGTCGTAAAATGTACGACGCATAAATCGTCGTAAATCAATCGTAAAGTATTTAATCATTTCGTCGTAAAATCGTCGTAAAGCACGGACGTATAATCGTCGTATTTGTTGTCGTACATTTTAGTCGTAAATTCGTCATAATATTTACGACGAATGTACGACGGTTTTAATAAAACTATTACGACGATTATACGACGTTTAATATAATTGAAAATTAAAAAAAAAATATTTTTTGAAATTAAAATTAATTGTAATTTACATAAAAACCCTACAGATCTAAATCTAAATCTAAATCGTCGATCCTGTCGATCCCGTCACCGGTCTCCTCCCCATCGTCCTGGACGTGTTCCTTGCCGGGTCTTCGGTTTGATGCTTCCGCCGGCGCCTGATCTCCGGCTCTAGGAGGCTCAACCCCGAGAGATCGGAACATCTCCTCGTCCGTCTGCACCGGCGGTTGCGTCCTAGTGGATGACCCGGCGGCAGACGATCCGACAACCCCATCAGCCCGCAGCTTCTCCAACTGCGCCATGAGTACCGGGTTGTCGGCTCCCATGATCTCGAAGAGACCGTAGAGCTGGTCGATCCTCGTCTCGTACCGGGTCCGCATCTGGTTGATCTCCTGGCGGATAACCGGATCCAGGAACCGGACGTGACCAGTCGCCGTAGCTCTCGGGGTATCACGGATGGACCCCATCCCTAATACCCGCCCCTTTTTCTTTGGGGCAACCTACAAATATTTTAAAAACATTATGGTTAGAAATTTAATTTAAAACTAAAGTTACATTAATTAAATATAGTAATTAAATTTACCTCTTCGAAGATCTGGTCCATCTCCGCCACCGTCAGCGCCGGGGTCGATTGGACCGAGCTACCTCCGGGAGACGTTTGACGCGCCTGCTGAGTCAACTGCGTCTGTCGCTCCTCGATCGCCGCACAGGCGGCGTTGTAGATCTCCTCCGCCCGAGGATCCGTGAATTCGCCGTTACGCTTCTTATGCGTCTCGGCGAAAACCTTCGTCATCGGAGGAAGTTCTCCGTTATCTTCGACCTACAAAATCAAGATGAAAAAATTAATTAGTATCGAGAAATAAGAGTTAATTATTTGAAAACAAAAAAATTAGTAATTTAAATTTACTTACCATCATAAGCCGTCTTCCGGCAAAAGGAATCTGGCCGGAAGTGTGTGGGACGTTCTTCCGATTTCCCGCATCGTCAGTAGCGTTCCTGAAAAATATTTTCATTAGAATCTATTATAAGAAAAAAATAATGTTAATATTATTGAATTTAACTACTTACCTAGATCCGGAACACTTGGCGGCCGTAGTCTGGTTGTGCGGATCCAACCAGTACTGGACAAGGCCCCGCCAGATGGTATTGGCCATAGGCGCCGGTTTGGCCTTGTCGCCGTCAACCTCCCACTTCCGTTTCCAGTCGGAAACAGTGTTGTTGAGGCGGAATTTGACCTTCTCCTTGAAGACCGTCTCCACACGTCCGTGTGCGGATGTTTCCCAATGCCAGTTTTGCTAGGAAAAAAAAAGAAGTTAGTAATTATTGTAAAAAGTTAAAATTTAAAATTACAATTAAACGAAATGGTAAATTACTTACCGCAAAACACTTGAACCAAGTGTCAAGTGTGGCCTGATTCAGCTTCTTCCAGCTGGTATGGGGTTGTACGAAAAACCCCTTGATGATATCCGCAACGTTACGACCGACTGCATTGTTGGTCGTAAACCTAGTCAAATGGAAAGAGAAAAAGTAAATTAATATCAAATATATAAGAATAAATATTAATTAATTTAAAAATATTGTAGGAAAAAAATTACGTACCAAAAGGTACCCGGGGCTCGATCCGGGTCGAGTTTGTTCATGGTCTCACGACCGGCTTGCGCCAGAAGATCCTGTACTGTAAACTGGGCATACGGTACAGGCGAGATCAGATCAGCCTCAGGATCGGCCTGTGCGGGAGCCGCTGGTTCGGCTGGTGGTGGTGGAGGCGGTGCCGGCTGCGGAACAATGACCGGTTGGGAAACCGTCCGTTGTGTTCCCGAGGACTCCGGGATGGCTGATCCGGTCGCCGAGGTAGACGGGGTCGTACCGTCAGAATCGACGAGCTGTTGGTAGTGAAATCTCTTAGCCCGAGAAGCCATATGGACAGAACCTACAAAATTTTAAAAAATTAGTTACTAATTATTCAAATATTTATTTAAATTTACCAAAAAACACCAATGCCTCCAATAGCTTCATGGACGTTTTTGGGCAAGAGTTCAGCAAATGCAAATGGAAATAATCGTTGCATAAACACATGGCAGTCATGGCTTTTCATCCCAGCAAATACCCCCTTCTCAACAGATTTGGAAAGATTAGAGACATACCCATCAAGAAATTTAACGTCAGAAGAAACCCATCTGAACAATGCTGACTTTTGATCTGTACTCAACCGAAATACAGGAACTGGTGCTTTCCCGTTTCTCAGTAGATGCAACTCACTTCTGTTGCATAAATCAGGCAAGTCCAATCTTGACTTACCATTGTCTTTTGTTCTTCCCGCTACGTTCATAACTGTATGCATGATGTTATCAAAAAAGTTTTTTTCAATGTGAATGACATCAAGATTGTGTCTGAGCAGATGATCTTTCCAATAAGGTAGTTGCCAAAAGATACTTTTTCTTGTGCCAATTATGATGAACTCCATAACCTTCAGGCATATTTGCAAGAGTGTGCCAGTTTCCCCCACGAGTTACTGTTTCTTCTGCCCTCCAATGATCGATTTGCGCCTGTATATCAGCTCCTGTTAAATTAACGGGTGGAGGGACATGTACACTTTTGTTCTTCATAAATAACATTTTGTTCCTCCGATATGGATGGTTATTCGGTAAAAACCTCTGGTGACAATCAAACCAACAAGTTTTTCTACCATGTTTTAGCTGAAACACATCAGTTCGATGAAGACAATAAGGACAAGATAGCCTCCCATGTGTAGTCCATCCTGATAGCATACCATAAGCGGGGAAATCGCTTATTGTCCACATTAGCACAGCCCGCATAGTAAAATTTTTCCTCGTAGAACAGTCATATGTACGAACGCCAGTATATCATAACTGATTCAACTCATGTATGAGTGGCTGAAGAAATACATCGAGAGCTCGCTTCGGATGATTTGGACCTGGAACCAAAATACTTAGGAAAAGAAATTCCTTTTGCATGCACAAATCTGGAGGAAGGTTATAAAGAGTTAGGATTACTGGCCATAATGAATATTGTCTACCAGACATACCAAATGGACTAAAACCATCAGTGCACAGACCAAGATAGACATTCCGTTTGAACTTAGCAAAATCTGGGTATACCATATTGAAGTGTTTCCATGCCTTTGCATCTGATGGATGAACAACTTCTCCATCTACTTGTGTATGTTCCGCATGCCATCTCATTGATGCAGCTGTCCTTTCAGATTGATAAAGCCGTTTTAACCTATCAGTTATAGGGAGATACCACATACGTTGGTACGATATCCTTTTACGCCCACCAGTTTGCGGCCTGTATCTTGGTTTTTGGCAAAATCGACATTCCTCCAGCTGATCATCATCTTTCCAAAAAATCATACAATTGTCAACACATACATCTATCATCTCAGAAGGTAGACCAAGACTAAAAATCAACTTCTGAATTTCATAGTATGTTCCCGCTGCCAAGTTATCCTTCGGTAGATACTCCTTCAGAAGATCAGCCCAATCATCCATGCAAACCTCAGCCAGGTTATGATCTGTTTTAATTGACATCATCCTAGCTGCCAACGACAATTTAGACAAGCCTTCTCTACATCCTTCGTAGATTGGCTGATTAGCATTGTCTAACAAATCATAAAATCGTTTGGCATCTACATTAGGTTCCTCAACAGCATTACCCGTATGCGTTTCATGAAATGCATCAGTCACCATTTCGTGCATCCTATCATGATCTACACTTTGGTCATATTGATACTGATTAGGCTGATGACCATAATTCGATTCATCAATATCAACATGACTTTGATAATTACTACTACTACCAGCATTTCCAGTATCACTGCCATATCCTTCTCCATGTAGATACCAAACAAAATATTGGGGCATAAACCCTCTATTTAATAAATGCGTCCACACGGTTTTGGTTAGTGTATACCTCGTATTCTTGCATTTCAAACAAGGACAAAACATCTTCCCACTATCTTTCGTTCTCTCCATATTTGTAGCGTGATACATAAATATTTCTAACCCGTTCTTGAACTCTTCTGTCAACGCCCCATCTGAATCTTTACGCATATACATCCAACTTCTTAGCTCGTATATAGACATCTTGAAAATAAACTCACAATACTATCTCTTTTTATTGATTAGACAATAAAGGAGATGGTCTCTTGTGTCACGTCTAGCCACGTGAATAGAGTAAATTAACCTTATAATATTATTACTTCTTTTTTTCAAAGTAATATAACTCTTAATTCGGGTTTCCGGCAATGGACAACCCAATATATAAGGATTTACAACACTATACTAAAATTTAAGAGACCTACAATGGGTCTCCAAGATGAAGATGCTCTTATGTTTGAATGATGATGTGTTGTGATTGAATGAAGGAATGAAGATCTATTATAGGAAAATTTCGGGCTTTTTAACGCTTTTACGACGACTTTTTACGACGGTTTTACATTCAACAATAATATTACGACGAGTTTACGACGATTTTGCGATAAAATTTTTCATCTACAATTGTTAGGTAAACATGTTTTAAATGTTTTTCACCTAACTCCTTTTTTGACGTAAAATCGTCGTAATATGTACATCGAAATGTAGTCGTCGTATATTCGTCGTAATTTTGCGACGAATTTACGACGGTTTTACATTTACTAGCAAATCTCTCGTTATCGATGTATAATCGTCGTAATTCGTCGTAAATTGTACGTCGAGTTTACGACAAATTTTTAATATGACGGTTTTACGACGGTTTTTAAATTAGACGTTAGATCGTCGTAAAATCGTTGTAAATTTGCGACGATTTAAAAACCGTCGTAATGGACCGTTGGAAAACGATTGTTTTCTTGTAGTGTTTTGGATAATATATATATATATATATACATATTTATGATAAGATTAGAATTTTTAATTTCCACAACTGGATGACATAACAACTAGGTTTAATGGGTGAATCTATTATATTCATCAAACTCTATATCTCTTTCCTAAAAAGAATACAAATACAAAGTGTGAAGTATGATGAAAAGAAAAGAAGGAATGAGAAATTCAAAATAAAATAAAAAGAGAGATAAGTATTAAGTACGTACACGGGAAAATATTCTTTAATCAGATCCCGAATAAAGAGGGAAATGCATATTATGACTTATTTCCCCACTGTGACAGGTTGTTTCTTTTTTCCTTTTTAAAACAACCAAACCAACGAAATATAACACATGTTAGCAGATATAAACTACCACCAGCTAACATGCACCACGTTGCTCTTCTTCTTCTTCATCATAATCATTCCAAAGATTCACTTTCTTAACTCCCACCACTCTTTTTCTTTCACCTTTAAAAAAAAAAACAAATCCTCTCCTCGTCAATGGCGGATCCTCCAAGATCCGACCTGTTTCCTTCAACCCGGCTCGATTTCGACGCCGGAGCTCTCTTCGTCCTCCAATCAAAAGGTAATTTAACTTAATTTTCCCCCAATTAAAAACAAAATCGAATGATTATATTGTTTCTGATCGAGATTCTTCATAATTAATTTCAGGCGAGTGGTGGCACGCCGGATTTCATCTGACGACGGCGATAGTGGGACCAACGATATTGACATTACCGTACGCATTCAGAGGGTTGGGATGGTGGTTAGGGTTCGTTTGCTTGACGACGATGGGTCTCGTCACTTTCTACGCTTACTTCCTCATGTCCAAGGTTCTCGATCACTGTGAAAAATCCGGTCGCCGTCACATCCGTTTCCGGGAACTCGCCGCCGACGTTCTCGGTACGTCCCAATCATTCTCAGAATTTATTAAATCTCTGCAACTGCAAAAGCAATATCTTTCTCTTTTTTTTTTTTTCTTTTTTTGGTTAAATCCGAAAACGTTGGATCGAGTTTCAGTGTGGATATATATACTTTGACCTTATTAGATTCCGTTTCCGGTTTTGGTAGTATTGAAGTGATGGTTTACAAACCGGTTTCTGATTTCGGGTATAATTTCTTCGGCTTATTATATAGAGAGATCGGTTTAGCTCAGAAAAGTTTGGGTTTTCCGGTTCTTGGGTTCCGCGAGTTCTTCTTACCGATATAATAATGAACCAACGACTTTGGTGTGAGTTAATTAAGAGAAGAAAACTTGTAGTTGGATTTGGCTTAAGGTTTAAAATAAGTATCAGGTTAAACTACAATATTATGCCGATTTAAGTATTGGATTTATTATAAAGTCAACAAAAAGAAATTGAATTTTATTAGGTTTTGTCCAATTGCAATTAATTTGGTTTTGTTTCGGTTCGGTTTGTCTGTTTCGATAATTGTTCACTAGAAAGATTTTGATGGGTTCTTCTTATACTCTCTCTCTCACACACACAAACACACCTTGGCCTTGCAATGGGAAGATTTGGAGTTTTTTCGGGATATTAATTGTAGCTGATTTGTTCGGTTAATTCTGAATTTCAAACCGGTTATTGCAATGTGGTGTGCAGGATCAGGATGGATGTTCTATGTTGTCATCTTCATTCAAACAGCTATCAACACTGGAATCGGTATTGGCGCCATTCTACTCGCAGGCCAATGCCTTGATGTAAGAAATAAACTTTAATTACTTGCCAAACAAGGTACTAATGATATCTGTACGGTTCAGATGTTAATTAACCATCTTCCTCTGTTTTTTTTTTTTGGTTATACAGATAATGTACTCGAGCCTTTTCCCACAAGGAACCTTGAAGCTCTACGAGTTCATTGCTATGGTGACAGCTGTGATGATTGTTCTGTCACAGCTCCCAAGTTTTCACTCTCTTAGGCACATTAACTTTGCGTCTCTCCTTCTCAGCTTAGGCTACACTTTCCTGGTTGTTGGGGCTTGTATCAACCTAGGTAGGTACGATGGTTATTTACATTTAGACACTTCACGAAACAGCAAACTCTAAAAACTAATTTGCATTGTTTTTGTTTTACGCATGCAGGTTTGTCTAAAAACGCTCCTAAACGCGACTATGCTCTAGAGACTTCGGATTCAGGGAGAGTATTTAGTGCCTTCACTTCCATTTCGATCATAGCCGCTATTTTCGGAAACGGAATTCTCCCTGAAATACAGGTGAAATATATATGCGTAATTGGAAAATCAATCATTTTCAAGCAAGCAAGCAAGCATTGTTGTGTTTTAATTAATTAGGATGAGCTTGAGATTTACATCATTTAATTATGTGCATGATAATGCAGGCCACTCTTGCTCCACCAGCCACAGGGAAGATGTTGAAAGGACTATTGTTGTGTTATAGTGTGATCTTCTTCACGTTTTACTCGGCTGCAATTTCGGGGTATTGGGTATTTGGTAGAAACTCGAGCTCTAACATTCTTAAGAACCTGATGCCTGACCAAGGACCGACTCTGGCCCCTATCGTGGTCATTGGACTAGCGGTCATCTTTGTTCTACTTCAGCTCTTCGCCATTGGCCTCGTAAGTTAGTTAAGCTAGTGATCGTATTCAAGGTTACTTACTTGGAGAGCAAGCAAGACAACACGTCTTAGCAAGTTATCCGATCTGAAAAGTTTTATATAAGTGTTTAATTTATAACCAATATTGACGACGTTATATCTTATAGGTGTATTCTCAAGTTGCGTATGAGATAATGGAGAAGAAATCGGCGGATACAACAAAAGGGATATTCTCAAGACGCAACCTCGTGCCGCGTTTGATACTAAGAACGCTATATATGGCGTTTTGCGGGTTCATGGCAGCGATGCTACCGTTCTTTGGGGATATAAATGCGGTGGTGGGAGCGTTTGGGTTTATCCCACTCGATTTCGTGCTGCCAATGCTTCTATACAACATGACGTATAAGCCCACGAAACGGAGCTTCACGTATTGGATAAACATGACCATAATGGTTGTCTTCACTTGTGCGGGACTCATGGGAGCTTTCTCCTCTGTTAGGAAACTTGTTCTTGATGCTAATAAGTTCAAGTTGTTTAGTAGTCAAGTTGTTGATTAGATATTTTTACATCCCCTAGACATGTAGTATATATATATATGATAAATACATAGACGCTCTTTTTTTGTGGGTACTTCTGATACATGTATTTTTGCCCGTATAATAGTTGACCAAAATCAAAAAAAGGAAAGTTTTGAGGGGCTAAAAATTAGAAAATAGCATTGCGAGTTTTCAAAGTCAAAATAATATCGAATTTGATCAGGTTTGGTTAGCTATAGAGTTTAGGACTTCTTTTAGTTCGTAATCCATCTTTATTTGCAAAACAATTACAGTATATGGTTTGGTCGAGGCTCGAGCCCTTTGGTTTGTGATAAGTTAGTTCAAAAATGAGAATGAATATCCCAAAAATCAAGCAAAAAATATATATTTGAAACCACAAAGTGGAGCCACAGTTATGGGCTTTACTTGCATAAAAGAGAAGCTCAATTACGGCCCGTTTAGTTAAAAAAAATTTAGACGAAGAAAAAAGAAAAGAAAGCTCTCTGTCTCTCTCTCTCACTCTCTCTCTCCGCCGTTTTCTATCTCTAATTTTTTCTCCGTAGAGCAAGTCGCTGTAACGTAGCTAAACCCTAATTTCTTGTGGGAGTCGTCACTTTCCTCGCTATGGAAGAAGTCTGTGAAGGAAAGGAATTCTCGTTTCCTCGCCAGGAAGAGAATGTCCTCTCGTTCTGGACTCGAATCGATGCCTTCAAGACGCAGCTCAAACGAACTGAGAATCTCCCGGAATATATCTTCTACGACGGGCCTCCTTTCGCCACCGGTCTTCCTCACTACGGACACATCCTCGCCGGCACGATCAAGGACATCGTCACACGGTACCAGACCATGACTGGTCACCACGTCACGCGTCGCTTCGGCTGGGACTGTCATGGTCTCCCTGTCGAGAACGAGATTGATCGGAAGCTGAATATTAAGAAGAGAGAACAAGTGCTTGAGATGGGCATTGATAAGTATAACGAGGAGTGTAGGAGTATTGTGACGCGCTATGTTGAGGAGTGGGAGAAGGTTATTACTAGGACTGGGCGCTGGATTGACTTCACTAATGACTACAAGACGATGGATCTGCCGTTTATGGAAAGCGTTTGGTGGGTTTTTGCTCAGCTTTTTGACAAGAATCTCGTCTACAGAGGCTTCAAGGTCTCGCTTTCCTGCTCTTTTTTTTATTATTATTATGTGGTTTTGATTGAAATCTGGTGAATCCAATTGTTTTTCTTTCTTCTATCATGTTTGATCCTGGTTTTCGTTTTGTTTTTTTTGCAGGTTATGCCTTATAGTACTGGTTGTAAGACACCTCTATCTAATTTCGAAGCGGGTCAGAACTACAAGGACGTTCCAGATCCAGAAATCATGATGACATTCCCAGTTATTGGCGATCAAGATAATGCTGCTTTTGTGGCATGGACTACTACTCCCTGGACTCTTCCAAGCAATCTTGCTTTGTGTGTCAATGCAAAGTTTGTCTATTTGAAGGTTCGTAACAAGAACAATGGGAAAGTGTACGTGGTTGCTGAGTCTCGGTTATCATCCCTTCCCACTGATAAGCCCAAGGCCAACTTAGCCAATGCTGATGCCAAGAAAGCCAATCCTAAAGCCAAAGGTGGTGCCAAACCTGAAAGCTCAGCTGATTCTTATGAGGTTTTGGAGAAATTCAATGGAGCTTCTCTGGTTGGGAAGAAGTATGAACCTTTGTTTGATTACTTTAGCGATTTCTCAAGTGAGGCCTTTCGAGTAGTAGCAGATGATTATGTCACTGATGATAGTGGTACTGGTATTGTCCACTGTGCTCCTGCCTTCGGTGAAGACGATTACCGTGTTTGTCTTGAGAACAAGATCATTAAAAAGGTTAGATTTGACTACATTATTCAACCCCTTCACGTCAGACATGACTAGAAAAGTTTCTGTTGATCTTTGATTTTGGTTTGGTAGTTCCTGTGGATATCTCTATGAATGATCTATTGTTTAGGAGGATATCCTCATTTGTAGTTTATTTCTCTCTTGATTAGAGGGCATACAGTATCTTGAAGAACCCATGCTTGTCTTTTCTACTGATATAACTCTTTATTTCATTATGGTTAATGTTCTAGATGTTTTAATACGTTCTTGCAGGGTGAGAATCTAGTTGTGGCTGTTGATGACGATGGGTTGTTTACTGAGAGAATAACCCACTTCAGTGGCCGTTATGTCAAAGATGCAGACAAGGATATAATTGAAGCCGTGAAGGTGATTACTGATGCCTAATATTTGTAATAGGTCTCTATGATTTACCAAGTCTCTTAAGAGGATCTAAATGCATTTTGGACCATTGGGTTATTTTATTTTAGGTAACTCTTTGTTTTGTTTTAAATAATATTTCTTATTATTTCAGGCCAAAGGCAGGCTTGTCAAATCGGGGACCTTTACTCACTCATATCCATTTTGCTGGCGATCAGACACACCGCTCATATATAGAGCTGTTCCCAGTTGGTATGCTTCTTGCTTCATATGAGCTTTAGCTAAGGTCTTAGTTGTTGCATCATTCAGTGCTAGTTCGAGTCTGTCTCGCTGGTCCATTTGTTGAGTTTGGCTTAAGAGATGTAGGCGTTTGTAATGATTTTCAGTTGATTTTCTGGCAGTCTCTTTCTGAAGCTCTGTATGCTATTCTGTATATTTTTTTGGTAGTTAAAAGTTAATTACCAAACTGTGTAGGATATTTTGATTCCCCATGTTTTCACTTTCCTTATTTTAGATTCCGTATGTAGTGAACATCTGACCAATATGACACGTAGAAATTAGCAAAGATGATATGAAGCTTCTTCTTTCATTTTTATGCGTGGTTAGGACTCTGAAATTTGTTCGTGCTTGACCTGTTAGGTTTGTGCGTGTGGAGCAGTTGAAGGAACAGTTGTTAGAAAACAATAAACAGACGTACTGGGTACCTGATTACGTGAAGGTCAGCGGAAGAATGGATTGATACTCTGTATATATCACAAGTTTAGTTGTTTTAGTGGGTGATATGAATTAAATTATTCTAACCTTCTTCTTGATTGACCTACAACTCAGGATAAACGTTTTCACAACTGGCTTGAAAATGCAAGGGATTGGGCAGTCAGCCGAAGTAGATTTTGGGGCACACCTCTTCCGATATGGATCAGTGATGATGGGGAGGAAGTTATTGTCATGGACTCCGTTGAGAAGCTTGAAAAGCTCTCTGGTGTTAAGGTCTCTTCTTTTGTCATTTGCATTTGTTTGTTTTGTTCGGCTCACATTCTGCTGCAATTTCTTGTCATGCATTTTTGGAAGATAGCTTGCTTTAAAAAATAAACAGCAATATATCAGCAGGTAGCTGATTGATGCTTTGGGAGAGTCTAATGTCACGATCTCGTTTCTTAATAATTGTTGTGGTGGATCTTTGCTACTTCTTCTACTGTTGGATAACTCAATTTTTTGTTCGATATCTTCAGAATGTTTCTAGAAGTCTGCTTATTATGTTCTCTTAAAGTTTATGACATCTTATAGGAAATTGTTCATTTCTTCACTGGAGCGTTTTAGATGTCAAAATGACTGAAGCTCATTTTGTTTTTTCTGATGATATATGGTGCAGGTCTTTGATCTACATCGTCACCATATTGATCAAATTACAATCCCATCTAGTCGTGGGCATGAGTTTGGTGTGCTCCGTCGTGTAGAAGACGTAAGATGGATCCAATTCTCTTTCATTGAGTCTATAGTCCGCGATTGTTTGGGGTGTTAAACCAGACTTATGCTTATATTATCTTTTCAGGTTTTTGATTGTTGGTTTGAGAGTGGGTCAATGCCTTATGCGTACATCCATTATCCTTTTGAAAACAAGGAGCTTTTTGAGAAGAATTTCCCTGGTCATTTTGTGGCTGAAGGGCTTGATCAAACTCGTGGATGGTATATTAAATTTCCATATTTAAATTGTTTTATCGATATATAGTGGTTAAATGGAGAACACACAAAAATGGTTTTTCCTTTCTATTATGGTCTTTGAGAAGGGAATTTAGCCTTTGACCTTCTAGTATTGCAAATCTTAATTTGTGTTAAGAGAATTGCAACCCAATATAGATGCTAAAAACCCACATCACTTCTGTTCTCATTTGTTTTTCGTGAAGTGAATTCTATATTGAGACATCTTTTGAGCTCTTCTGAATAATTATCTCTTGCTATATTTCTGGGTTTGCTCCCTCCCTGTACTATATTGGATGATCTGGGTTTAAACTATCCACAATGATTGTGCTTAACTTAAGTAATGAGTCGAGGCTAATGGAAGGTGTCATTAGTATAATTTATTTTCTGATTCAAAAGTGTATTGAAAAAATCATTTTTTTTTGTTTTGGCTAAGTAGGCAGTTAATAATATCTAAACTTTTGGTTTGGGTATATATAGGTTTTATACTCTTATGGTGCTGTCTACTGCATTATTCAAAAAACCAGCGTTTAGAAATTTAATTTGCAATGGTCTTGTGCTTGCTGAGGATGGAAAAAAGATGAGTAAAAAATTACGGAATTATCCACCACCTATGGAAGTCATAGATGAGTATGGTGCTGTAAGTTTCTCTATAATATGCTCTTAAGCTGCGTTTTCAGCTTTTTATTTTACTTATATTTTCTATAGCTATGAAAATCTTGGCAGCTGTGTACGTCATCATTTAGTGACTTTATGTGAACCTTGACAGGATGCTGTGCGGCTGTACCTGATAAATTCTCCGGTTGTACGTGCTGAGCCACTACGCTTTAAAAAAGAAGGAGTACTTGGTGTTGTGAGTGATCTTGGCTGATTTTATTGCTGCTTAGTTGAGAAGTGTTTTCTGAATTATTCTGGTCCTGCATTGGGATTCACTAGGTCAAAGATGTATTCCTTCCATGGTACAATGCATACCGGTTCCTTGTTCAGAATGCAAAGAGACTTGAGATTGAAGGTTGTAAGCCCTTTGTCCCTATTGATCTGGCAACTTTACAATCATCAAACGTTCTCGATCAGTGGATTCAGTCAGCTACGCAGAGTCTTGTCCATTTTGTCCGCCAGGAGATGGATGGATATCGGCTTTACACTGTATGCTTTCGAAATGTCATTTTCAGCATGATATTGTGGTGTCTGTATTAGAAGACAATATTGCTCTATTGTGGTATTTACATCTTTGTTTTTCTTCCTTTCAGGTGGTTCCTTATCTCTTGAAGTTCCTCGACAATCTCACTAACATATATGTTAGATTCAACCGGAAGAGGTTAAAAGGCCGTACAGGAGAAGATGATTGTCACACTGCTCTTTCAACTCTATACAATGTAAAATAAATAGTTGTGGGAATGCTTTTGTTTGCATGGTCACCATTACGAGCACTTGTTATAACTAATAATTGTGTCTGGATCTTCAGGTGCTCCTTACTTCTTGCAAAGTGATGACCCCTTTTACACCTTTCTTCACTGAGACTTTATACCAGAATCTGCGGAAAGCATGTGAAGGTTCTGAGGAAAGCATTCATTACTGCAGTTTCCCACAAGAGGAAGGAACGGTAATACTCAAATCCATATCTTTATATCAAGGGACAAAAAATAATTTGTCAGAAGTTTTGCCTATCTATATTTCTTCTTGTATATAAACAGAGAGGGGAGAGGATTGAACAAAGTGTCACAAGAATGATGACAATCATCGATCTTGCTCGGAACATTCGGGAGCGTCACAAGCTACCCTTGAAAACTCCTCTAAAGTGAGCGTTATCCTTTGATCAGTTTACTGACGTGCATCATCTGTTTTGTTATCCTAAAACTGAAAAGAGAAAGTTAATACATGCTTATCCGTGTCGTATCAGGGAAATGGTTGTAGTTCATCCAGATGCAGAATTCTTGAATGATATAACTGGAAAACTGAGAGAGGTCTGTGGTATTACAAGAACAGTAGTTCATCTCCTTGAAGTTTTTTAGTTATATATAGATATTATCATCTGTAAGAAATTTTTTGAGGTTGTTACTGATGACCGCTTGAAATCAGTAAAACATGTCTCTACAGCTAAGTGGAAGAGAATACATACTCCACGAGTCCTGAGTGCATGCTAGGCTTTGCGGATCAACTATTTTTTTCTATTTACATTGTTTGAGTTGATCCAATTTTATTTTGCATTGCAGTATGTCTTGGAAGAACTTAATGTAAGATCTCTTGTCCCATGCAATGATACTCTGAAATACGCGTCTCTAAAAGCAGAACCAGATTTCAGGTTGGTGAAGTTGTTACTTCGTTTTGCTTTTAACCCTTGCGCCCAATGTGCTTAAGCCTTTCCAAAAGAAATGTAGAGTGCATTTTGACTTGTTCATTCCTTCAGTGTATTGGGAAAGCGACTTGGAAAGTCAATGGGGCTTGTTGCAAAGAAAGTTAAAGAAATGCCTCAGCAAGATATCTTAAGATTTGAAGAGGCTGGGAACGTTACTATTGCTGAACACAAGCTGGAGCTAACAGATATCAAGGTACCTCTTGCTATGCTTTTTTTCTTTCTTGTGAGATATATGAAGTATATGCTGTAAAGAGCTACATTCTGACACATTTCTTTCATGTGTTGTTCAGATTGTCAGGGTTTTCAAACGCCCAGACGGTTTGAAAGATGAAGAGATTGATGCAAATGGAGATGGTACAAATATTAATTGATTACCTTGTCTATTGTCAATTTATGTGAATCTTGTGCTCTACTGTTAAGGATGCATATGATATTCGGTTTCGTTCATGATGCAGGTGATGTTTTGGTGATTCTGGATCTACGAGCAGATGAATCGTTGTACGAAGCAGGTGTTGCTCGCGAGGTAAAAAGTTAATTATGCACAGTAGTATTACACAAGTCCTTGAGGTTCCCTTTTCTGTATCTAAACATTTTATTTACAGATCAAGCAAACTTTTATTCCAATGTTGTGCTCATGAGCTTTCTTTCCCTGTGTTATATAGATTGTCAATAGGATCCAGAAACTACGGAAGAAGTCAGGTCTGGAACCAACAGACTTTGTGGAAGTGTACATTGAATCATTGGACAGGGATGAATCTGCTTTGCTACAAGTTGTAAACTCTCAGGTAACTGCGTTAGTTTTGTTTCTCACTTGTTGCTTAACTTAAGCTCTACTTCAACTGACTGCATGTTTCATTGTCCGTGTGTGGATGCCAATTACTAGATAATTTATGAATCTAGTAACTTAGGTCTTATAATAACGCTTTGATATGCTCTCCTTGTATCTATCTATCCGATGTGTGATATCTTTGAAAACCCCACATTCTTGTCAAGTGCATTGCTTTCAAGAGAAAATCTTATCGTTCATCTTTGTGTGGGCAGGAACAATACATTAGGGATACAATCGGTTCCTCTTTGCTTCCGTCCACTATGATGCCATCTCATGCAGTAAGTCGTCAACGCTCCATTTCCTTGCACCCACATTTGCTTAGTTTGGTTTTCACCCTAGTCAGGAAACCTTGATGTGTATTGATGGTGGTGTCTGTTAATTTTGCAGGTGATCATATCTGATGAGAGTTTCCAAAACGTTTCAAAGGTGTCTTTTAAGATTAGTTTGGCTAGACCTGCTTTGAAGTTCAATGAAGAGGCCATTCTTGCCTTGTATTCAGGTGAGTGAGAGAGAGAGAGAGAGAGAGAGAGAGAGAGAGAGAGAATAAATCTAACAATCAATCTCATAACAAATAATGTTTGATTGGTTTTCTCTCGTTTTAACGAATAAAATGCATCTATATTGGTGGTTTCAGGAGATGTGAAATATGCAAGGGAGCTACAAACGTACTTGTTATCGAGGGATCATTCGAATTTGAAAACAGAATTCCAAGCTGGAGATGGCAAGGTTTGTGTTAACTTGTGCCAACTAAGAATGCTTGCTTGATCTGTAGCTCTTGATAACAACAACACTACCCTTGCTGTATATTGATTGTTTTGACTTACTTTTTCTTTGTTTGGTTTTGTGATTTCTGTATGTTGGGTTGTTTGTATGGCAGCAGATAACTGTGGGGTGCATTGAAAAGGTGCCTGTTGTGAGTGTGGTTCTAGGAGAGCATCTGCATTTGACAGTCGGGGACTACTACTTGTTGAGCACGAGGAGCACTGTTTGATTCTATTACTATTACTATTACTAGTAGATGAATGCAAGGGTTTTGTTTTGCTTATACATATTTTTTTGAATATGTGTTGCAACTTGCAAACTACTTATCGTCATTCTTCGTCACTTCTCTGCTCAAACCTAGCTGCTTATTCGAGCAACCTTAAATTAAAGAACTTTTTTCCGTTACCATTGACACATGTCCTTGCTTCACATCATCAATGTATCACGTTGGCATGTTTTATAATTAACCTTACCCATTAAACTCTTGACCGAGAAAATGAGAATAAAAAAAACCATCATACAATCAACGTGTGGCCAGTTGAAATGTAAAAAGGGGCAAATTTATTGGTTTTTGCTAAGAACCTTCTTCTTATCATTGCTATATATATAAATATAAACAGAGTAATTGTAATCAAAGTTCATGAACATGTATAACAGAAAATCATTTCCTCTTTACTCGTCTTCTTCGTTGACTCTGGTTCACTAACAATGTCAGCTCCGATTGTATCTTAATGTCACTCGGAAGAAGTTTACATACAATTCACAATTGGAGTCGCAAAGTAGATTTGAAAAAAACTAAAATTGGATGAGAATTTTTGGGTTGTAAAGCCCAATTGAAGCCCAAGAATGAGGATAAGGGTATTGTGATTGCTAAATTCCACACTCATTTGTATATAGTTTTAGAGAAGGGATTTATAACGATGAATCAGATTTGTCTTTGAATCGATCGAAATGTATTAAAGAAATTGGATTTGTATTGATTTAATCGTAGATAAATACATGATTTTTCGATGAAAAAGAATACAAAAAAATAACTGTAATTTTAAAGTTTTTTTCTGAAAGAAAAACTACCTTTAATAATAAGATAAGCAAAACACGACAAAACAAAAAAAAACAAGACAAGCAAAACTAGAGGTTTGACTGCAAATAATAACCATTCTTTACGGAATAAGTTACATGATTTTCCTTTCTTTAAAAAAAAAGATCTTTATATAATAATCAGATGATTAAATAAAATTCATAAATCATTCCATCTAGGGGAAAAAAAAAAGAGAAAGACACATAGCCAGCATCAATTTCGACAGAAATCTGTATTATATATAAGTAAAACAATAATTTCATTAAAGCCACAATTATTTTGGTTTGCATTTGATTGTGTGTTTTGTTTAAAGACTAATGCCACTTCTTATGGGCATGTCTTTTGCTATGGTATGTGACTGTTCAAAGAATCATAGGTGGTGAATTTACTTGAAACTCGATTCTAATATATTCGTCCGCACAAGAATGTTATTTTTTATTTCAAATTTCGAAATATTATTTGTATTTTTTGTGTTTTATATATAATTTATTTATATATATATATATATATAATTTTGTTAATAAGTGAAAAATCTTTTTTTTATATTTAGAAATAATTTATTTATATCTAGATACATATATTTTTATATTTATTTTTAAATTTTGTATAGTTAATTCTAGTATTAAGTTGTGATTATAAATACATAATTATAGGATGCTCATATTAATACAAAAATACTGCGATTATAAAATTAACCCGCCCGATTATACTACAACAGACAAAAATATTTATTATTAAACATTTTAAAAATAAACTGATTAATAATAATAATAATAATAATAATAATAATAATATACAATAACATATTATTTATAATCTTAATAATATTATTTAAATTTAAACATTTAAATGAAAATGAAATTAATATCTAATTTATTCTTTTGTAAGATATAATAACAACTGACTATGATAATTCAAACCAATCTAAATTTTAAATTTAAATTTTGAAACTATTTTTAAATATAAATTAAATTATAACAGTTTAGTAATATTCCACTAAATTGGCTTGTTGGTAATTAGAATAGTTATTCATCAAAATAATGTCCTACTATAAGTATTTTTTAAATATATTATATTTAAAATTATATATTCCGAAATTCGAAATTATTATTTTTATATTTTTATATTATCTAAAACATACTGGATTAACTTTAAAACAGTTTCCAAAACAGATTTGTTAAAAAATAGAAATGTTTGGATGCAATGATGAAAATATTTATCACTTTAAATAGTATAGATATCCAAAAATATGTTAAACTCTGATAAATGTAACTGCTACATCAGTTATATTTTTATCATAGAGTTGATTAAAAAATAAAAACACAAACGAAACTGAGAAATACATTTATGATTGATAGAAATTTCAGTAACTAGAAAAAGCAAAAATATGAAAGATACAAAATCATGGAATTCCTATTTTCCTGTTTTTTCAGTGTTGCATATGCATTTTTCACAGATAACCTAATGATTTTTTTTCTTTAAGAATAGAATTGAACTCTTTCTATACAACAGTAGAATAATTACATACATAAATAATTCCATTTAAACAAAAAAAAAAAACAAAAAAAAAAAACAAAAGAAAGGCAAAGCAAAATATCCAAGAGTGTTAATGGTGTTGGCTCCATTGCTCTTTTCCTGATTTGTTTGTTCATTTCGATATGTAGTTTATATTTTAATATATAAGTCACCAAGCTTTAATATATGTGTTTATAATTAGTGTATTTTTAAATATAATTTGGTAAAATAAAAGTTATATATATTATTGATTAAAAAATGAAAAATATTTTAATGTAAAGTTTACGTTGACATTTTGTATAACTATTTTATAAGAACATTATTTTTTTTTAGAAAAAAAAAATATGTTAGAATAAAATCACTTGTGCAAACTTTTGACTTCTTAAACAATCTAAACCCATGTAATGATGATTTTTATATAATAAAATAGATTTTGTTTTATCAGGTTTCAAAAAAAATTAGAAGTGATTTTTTTTTGGTCGGAGAGGGGAAGAATTAGAAGTTATTTTGTTAAGAGCTCTTTTTTGGTTAAAGAGTATTGTGAATTTAGAAATATGAAAAAACATGTTTTTACTAATACATATCCAACAATTCGTTTAGGGTCGTTGGATCGATGATTAGACTTCGATTTTATTGCTAACACCATGTTTATAATACAGAATTGTCTAAGGTATCAAAAACCAACTAAAACTGAAAAATACATTTATGTGTCTGATAGAATTTTGGTTATTAAAAAGGTAAAAATATAAAAAATGCAAAGTCATAAAATTCATATGTTTCCTCCCTTTTTAGTGTTTTATATGTATTTTTTTACAGATACTTTTGTGATTTTCTTTTTCTAAGAATAGAAGTAAATTATTTTTATAAAAAAATAGAATAATTATATTTAGAGAGATAGAAATCATTAATTCTATCTAAACAAAAAAAGCCAAAAAAATGTCTAAGAATGTCAATGGTGTCAGATTTTTTGCTCTTTCCTGATTTGTTTATTCATTTCGATAGGTAAATTATATTGTAATTATATAAATCTTATCAATGCGTTATTTATTATTATCTTGTATTTTAAAAAAAATTAATTTGATAAATTTTAGTATCTTAAAACAAAAGTTTATTATTATTCATAGGAACATTAATTAATTTTAACCTTTTTGATATGTAAGAAAAAGGGAAGAAATATCTTATAATGCAAATTACACAAGAAAATGTATACTATTATAAAAACAATTACATTTTAATCAAATGATTTAAATATATCATACTCAATATTTACTCCTGCATCAGGAATGCTAAATGCTGCTAGTGGAAAAACTCCTGCATATCGAGGAACTCATGCCCGTAGAAATCATTATTGTTCAAAATATCCAAGCAAGAATGTACCACCTAGCATTTGTTCTAATTAAACCAAATGCTGATGCATTGTGCAAAGCGTCTTGCGGTAGTTATCCAAATGGAAAATGTCTAATAAATAAACGGCAAAGTCCAAAGAATTTGTGCTATTGCTGGATTATGGATTTTGATGGGTCTGTTGATTGTTGGTAATAAATTTGCTACTAATGGAAATTCCTCTTCAATCGACTCAATATCAATAAATGTGTTTTGTTTCTCTTTTAGTTTGAAGTTTTTCTTTTTGATGCATGTAATAGTGAAACCAAGTGGTGGTATCCCAGTGGTTTGGGAAAGAGTTGAGTATGTGCTTGCCCCCCAGCCCTGGGTTCTACTCCACTTGGCCACCAGATGCACTTGAGAATGTCTTGGTGTAGACCCCGGCTGCTGGGCTGCTGGAGATTAGTCTGGGCCTAGGAAGCTTAGGATTACTCCAGTTTAAAAAAAAAAATAGTGAAAGAAGTAATCGTCTTACTCTTCTTCACTGTCTTACTCTTCTTCACTAATAAATAATTACTAGGTGACTGCCCGCGCTAAGCGCGGACTTTATATCTAAGAAGTCGTATAATATTTTTATATTTGATGGATAATAGTTAAATTGTATAATATTTCTTGTTAAACTTTCAGTATATATCATTTTTTAAGATGAACAACACTTATTTACAATAATAAAATGAAATTATACCATTAATATTAATCAAATATAGAAAAAAGGTATTTTATATAGTAAACGAAATAAAATTTAATAAATATTCCTTCAGAAAAAAATGCTCTATGTCTAAGTCTCTAAAATAAACTTCTTGAATCGGTGAACTTCGGGGAATGGAGGATGAATCAAAACTTTACTATATTTGAAGGCTGTTGTAGCAATCCAGATATCATGCACTTGGATCACCTTTACAAATCTTAAAACGCAGATGACAATAGGTTGTTTGCAATTAAGTAGAGATTCTTAAAAAAATTCTGAGTGATCACCATCTAAATGCACTTGTAAACGACGACCGTTACAAATTAGTAAAATCAGAGAGTTTAATGTCAGTGATAAACATGATAAAATATTCACAAACATAATATATAAATTATTTAAGACAATAAAGACTAATACATATATAACTCTTTACTACCGTATTCTCGATATTAAGGAAAATGACATCTTAATTCTGGTTTTTATGGGTCTCGACATCAATTGCATAGCGTGGGGCATAGAATCTGTACATTTTGAATCCCTATGGAAAAACAGCTCTCGTCGCAAAATTGTTTTCTGTGTATTGAGATTTTGGGAGATGTGTCAATATGGAGGTGATTTCTCATTCTCGCGATCAATCATATATCAACGTATATGAATTGTAGCTAATATAATTTTCCAATTTGTGCAGATGAAATACGTGTTTGTTCTGGCCGAGAATTTTCTTTGATCCTCCAATTTCTGAAGTCGAAAATTCTCATTTTATGTAAGCATTGTTTACCGGTATCATTTTGTAAATTTCCTAAATGAAATGGTTGAATGTTCGACTCATTATTTATCTTGTTCTTGCAGGCTAGACTACACAAATGATTTTAACAGAACTGAAGATGACTACTTTTTTTTATCACTCACATATTTTTCCTAGCCATTGAATCTATCAAATTCATTTTCTGTTTTCTTTTATTTTGAATATGTAAGGTGATAAACGTTTGACACTTTTGTTTGATTTTTTTTTTCTCTAGTTAAACGGCAAACCTAATGTTAAATTTATTTATTTTCCATTATTTTGAATTTTAAAATATTTTAATTCGATGAAAGAATTATTATAGATAATTATTTTTAATAGTTTTAAAATTACATTCAAAATTATAAATTGAATTTATAAATAATTAGCTTGTACAATTACTTTCATTTTTCATACCATGCGCTTTCATACATTTTTTTAATTTTTTTATAAAAACTATGTAAACTTTTGATTCAAAATTTTCATTATAATCAATTGTATATATA